>NC_073240.2:10485000-10647500 GCF_029281585.2 Gorilla gorilla gorilla | reverse complement strand
CATTTCCATTCCCGTTTCTTTTCCATTCCCGTTCCATTTCCATTCCAGTTCCATTACCATTCCCGTTCCATTTCCATTCCCGATCCATTTCCATTCCCGTTCCATTTCCATTCCCGTTCCATTTCCATTCCCGTTCCATTACCATTCCCGTTCCATTTCCGTTCCCGTTCCGTTTCCGTTCCCGTTCCATTTCCGTTCTCGTTCCGTTTCCGTTCCCGTTCCATTTCCATTCCCGTTCCATTTCCGTTCCCGTTCCATTTCCATTCCCGTTCCATTTCCATTCCCTTTCCATTTCCATTTCATTCCATTCCGTTCTACTCGGGTAGATTCCATTCCATTCCATTCCATTCCATTCCATTCCATTCCATTCCATTCCGTTCCGTTCAACTCGGTTACATTCCATTCAATTACATTCCATTCCGTTCTACTCGGTTACATTCCATTCCATTCCATTCCATTCCATTCCAATCCATTCCATTCAATTCCATTCCGTTCTACTCGCGTACATTCCATTCCATTCCATTCCATACCATACCATTCCATTCCATTCCGTTCTACTTTGGTACATTCCATTCCATTCCATTCCATTCCATTCCATTCCATTCCATTCCATTCCATTCCATTCCATTCCGTTCCATTCCATTCCATTACATTCCATTCCATTCCATTCCGTTCTACTCAGGTTGATTCCCTTCTATTCCATTCCATTCCATTCCATTCCATTCCGTTTCATTCCATTCGATTCCTTTCCATTCCATTCCATTGAATTCCATTCCATTCCATTCCATTCCATGGAATTCCATTCCATTCCATTCCATTCCATTCCATTCCATTCCATTCCTTTCCATTCCATTCCGTTCTACTCAGGTTGATTCCATTCTATTCCATTCCATTCCATTCCATTCCATTCCATTTCATTCCATTCGATTCCATTCCATTCGATTCCATGGAATTCCATTCCATTCCATTCCATTCCATGGAATTCCATTCCATTCCATTCCATTCCATGGAATTCCATTCCATTCCATTCCATTCCATGGAATTCCATTCCATTCCATTCCATTCCATGGAATTCCATTCCATTCCATTCCATTCCATTCCATTCCATTCCATTCCATTCCATTGAATTCCATTCCGTTCCATTCCATTCCATTGAATTCCATTCCATTCCATTCCATTCCATTCCATTCCATTCCATTCCATCCCATTCCATTCCATTCCATTCCATTCCATTCCATTCCATCCCATTCCATTCCATTCCATTCCATTCCGTTCTACTCGGGTTGATTCCATTCTATTCCATTCCATTCCATTCGATCCCATTTGATTCCATTCGATTCCATTCAATTCCATTCGATTCCATTCCATTCCACTCCATTCCATTCCATTGAATTCCATTCCATTCCATTCCATTCCATTCCATTCCATTCCATTCCATTCCATTCCATAGAATTCCATTCCATTCCATTCCATTCCACTGAATTCCGTTCCATTCCATTCCATTCCGTTCCGTTCCGTTCCGTTCCGTTCCGTTGCGTTCCGTTCCGTTCCGTTGTGTTCCGTTCCGTTCTACTTGGGTTGATTCCATTCTATTCCATTCCATTCCAATCCATTCCATTCTATTCCATTGAATTCCATTCCATTCCATTCCATTCCATTCCATTCCATTCCATTCCATTCCATTCCATGGAATTCCGTTCCATTCCATTCCATTCCGTTCCGTTCCGTCCCGTTCCGTTCCGTTCCGTTGCGTTCCGTTCCGTTCTACTCGGGTTGATTCCATTCTATTCCATTCAATTCCATTCGATTCCATTCGATTCCATTCGATTCCACTCCATTCCATTCCATAGAATTCCATTCCATTCCATTCCATTCCATTGAATTCCATTCCATTCCATTCCATTCCATAGAATTCCATTCCATTCCATTGAATTCCATTCCATTCCATTCCATTCCATTCCATTCCATTCCATTCCATTCCATTCCATTCTACTGGTGTCCATTCCATTCCATTCCATTCCATTCCATTCCATTCCATTCCATTCCATTCCTTTCCATTCCATTGCATTCCATTGCATTCCATTCCATTCCATTCCATTCCATTCCATTCCATTCCACTCCACTCCACTCCACTCCACTCCATTCCACTCCACTCCACTCCGGTACATTCCATTCCATTCCATTCCATTCCATTCCATTCCGTGCTTCTCGGGTACATTCCGTTCCGTTCCATTCCATTCCATTCCATTCCATTCCGTTCCAGTGCACTCTACTCCACTCCACTCCACTCCACTCCACTCCGGTACATTCCATTCCATTCCATTCCATTCCATTCCATTCCATTTCCATTCCCATTCCATTTCCATTCCCGTTCCATTTCCATTCCCGTTTCTTTTCCATTCCCGTTCCATTTCCATTCCAGTTCCATTACCATTCCCGTTCCATTTCCATTCCCGATCCATTTCCATTCCCGTTCCTTTTCCATTCCCGTTCCATTTCCATTCCCGTTCCGTTACCATTCCCGTTCCATTTCCGTTCCCGTTCCGTTTCCGTTCCCGTTCCATTTCCGTTCTCGTTCCGTTTCCGTTCCCGTTCCATTTCCATTCCCGTTCCATTTCCGTTCCCGTTCCATTTCCATTCCCGTTCCATTTCCATTCCCTTTCCATTTCCATTTCATTCCATTCCATTCTGCTCGGGTACATTCCATTCCATTCCATTGCATTCTATTCCGTTCTGCTCCTGTCCATTCCATTCCATTCCATTCCGTTCCATTCCGTTCTACTCGGGTAGATTCCATTCCATTCCATTCCATTCCATTCCATTCCATTCCATTCCATTCTACTGGTGTCCATTCCATTCCATTCCATTCCATTCCATTCCATTCCATTCCATTCCATTGCATTCCATTCCATTCCATTCCATTCCATTCCGTTCCGTTCTACTCGGTTACATTCCATTCAATTCCATTCCATTCCGTTCTACTCGGGTAGATTCCATTCCATTCCATTCCATTCCTTTCCATTCCATTGCATTCCATTGCATTGCATTGCACTCAATTCCATTCCATTCCATTCCATTCCATTCCATTCCATTCCATTCCATTCCATTCCATTCCGTTCCGTTCAACTCGGTTACATTCCATTCAATTACATTCCATTCCGTTCTACTCGGTTACATTCCATTCCATTCCATTCCATTCCATTCCAATCCATTCCATTCCATTCCATTCCGTTCTACTCGGGTACATTCCATTCCATTCCATTCCATTCCATTCCATTCCATTCCATTCCATTCCATTCCATTCCGTTCTACTTTGGTACATTCCATTCCATTCCATTCCATTCCATTCCATTCCATTCCATTCCATTCCATCCCATTCCATTCCATTCCATTCCATTCCGTTCTACTCGGGTTGATTCCATTCTATTCCATTCCATTCCATTCGATCCCATTTGATTCCATTCGATTCCATTCAATTCCATTCGATTCCATTCCATTCCACTCCATTCCATTCCATTGAATTCCATTCCATTCCATTCCATTCCATTCCATTCCATTCCATTCCATTCCATTCCATTGAATTCCATTCCATTCCATTCCATTCCATTCCATTGAATTCCATTCCATTCCATTCCATTCAATTGAATTCCGTTCCATTCCATTCCATTCCGTTCCGTTCCGTCCCGTTCCGTTCCGTTCCGTTCCGTTGCGTTCCGTTCCGTTCTACTCGGGTTGATTAAATTCTATTCCATTCCATTCTATTCGATTCCATTCGATTCCAATCGATTCCATTCGATTCCATTCGATTCCATTGAATTCCATTCCATTCCATTCCATTCCATTGAATTCCGTTGCATTATATTCCATTCCGTTCCGTTCCGCCCCGTTCCATTCCGTTCCGTTCCGTTGCGTGCCGTTCCGTTCTACTCGGGTTGATTCCATTCCATTCCATTCAATTCCATTCCATTCCATTCCATAGAATTCCATTCCATTCCATTCCATTCCACTGAATTCCGTTCCATTCCATTCCATTCCATTCCGTTCCGTTCCGTTCCGTTCCGTTCCGTTGCGTTCCGTTCCGTTCCGTTGTGTTCCGTTCCTTTCTACTTGGGTTGATTCCATTCTATTCCATTCCATTCCAATCCATTCCATTCTATTCCATTGAATTCCATTCCATTCCATTCCATTCCATTCCATTCCATTCCATTCCATTCCATTCCATGGAATTCCGTTCCATTCCATTCCATTCCGTTCCGTTCCTTCCCGTTCCGTTCCGTTCCGTTCCGTTGCGTTCCGTTCCGTTCTACTCGGGTTGATTCCATTCTGTTCCATTCCATTCCATTCGATTCCATTCGATTCCATTCGATTCCACTCCATTCCATTCCATAGAATTCCATTCCATTCCATTCCATTCCATTGAATTCCATTCCATTCCATTCCATTCCATAGAATTCCATTCCATTCCATTCCATTCCATTGAATTCCATTCCATTCCATTCCATTCCATTCCATTCCATTCCATTCCATTCCATTCCATTCCATTCTACTGGTGTCCATTCCATTCCATTCCATTCCATTCCATTCCATTCCATTCCTTTCCATTCCATTGCATTCCATTGCATTCCATTCCATTCCATTCCATTCCATTCCATTCCATTCCACTCCACTCCACTCCACTCCACTCCATTCCACTCCACTCCACTCCGGTACATTCCATTCCATTCCATTCCATTCCATTCCATTCCATTCCGTGCTTCTCGGGTACATTCCGTTCCGTTCCATTCCATTCCATTCCATTCCATTCCGTTCCAGTGAACTCTACTCCACTCCACTCCACTCCACTCCACTCCGGTACATTCCATTCCATTCCATTCCATTCCATTCCATTCCATTCCATTTCCATTCCCATTCCATTTCCATTCCCGTTCCATTTCCATTCCCGTTTCTTTTCCATTCCCGTTCCATTTCCATTCCAGTTCCATTACCATTCCCGTTCCATTTCCATTCCCGATCCATTTCCATTCCCGTTCCTTTTCCATTCCCGTTCCATTTCCATTCCCGTTCCGTTACCATTCCCGTTCCATTTCCGTTCCCGTTCCGTTTCCGTTCCCGTTCCATTTCCGTTCTCGTTCCGTTTCCGTTCCCGTTCCATTTCCATTCCCGTTCCATTTCCGTTCCCGTTCCATTTCCATTCCCGTTCCATTTCCATTCCCTTTCCATTTCCATTTCATTCCATTCCATTCTGCTCGGGTACATTCCATTCCATTCCATTGCATTCTATTCCGTTCTGCTCCTGTCCATCCCATTCCATTCCATTCCGTTCCATTCCGTTCTACTCGGGTAGATTCCATTCCATTCCATTCCATTCCATTCCATTCCATTCCATTCCATTCTACTGGTGTCCATTCCATTCCATTCCATTCCATTCCATTCCATTCCATTCCATTCCATTGCATTCCATTCCATTCCATTCCATTCCATTCCGTTCCGTTCTACTCGGTTACATTCCATTCAATTCCATTCCATTCCGTTCTACTCGGGTAGATTCCATTCCATTCCATTCCATTCCTTTCCATTCCATTGCATTCCATTGCATTGCATTGCACTCAATTCAATTCCATTCCATTCCATTCCATTCCATTCCATTCCATTCCATTCCGTTCCGTTCAACTCGGTTACATTCCATTCAATTACATTCCATTCCGTTCTACTCGGTTACATTCCATTCCATTCCATTCCATTCCATTCCAATCCATTCCATTCCATTCCATTCCGTTCTACTCGGGTACATTCCATTCCATTCCATTCCGTTCCATTCCATTCCATTCCATTCCATTCCGTTCTACTTTGGTACATTCCATTCCATTCCATTCCATTCCATTCCATTCCATTACATTCCATTCCATTCCATTCCGTTCTACTCGGGTTGATTCCATTCTCTTCCATTCCATTCCATTCCATTCCATTCCATTCCATTCCATTCCATTCCATTCCATGGAATTCCATTCCATTCCATTCCATTCCATTCCATTCCATTCCATGGAATTCCATTCCATGGAATTCCATTCCATTCCATGGAATTCCATTCCATTCCATTCCATTCCATTCCATTCCATTCCATTCCATTCCATTCCATTGAATTCCATTCCGTTCCATTCCATTCCATTGAATTCCATTCCATTCCATTCCATTCCATTCCATTCCATTCCATTCCATTGAATTCCATTCCATTCCATTCCATTCCATTCCATTCCATTCCATCCCATTCCATTCCATTCCATTCCATTCCGTTCTACTCGGGTTGATTCCATTCTATTCCATTCCATTCCATTCGATCCCATTTGATTCCATTCGATTCCATTCAATTCCATTCGATTCCATTCCATTCCACTCCATTCCATTCCATTGAATTCCATTCCATTCCATTCCATTCCATTCCATTCCATTCCATTCCATTGAATTCCATTCCATTCCATTCCATTCCATTCCATTGAATTCCATTCCATTCCATTCCATTCAATTGAATTCCGTTCCATTCCATTCCATTCCGTTCCGTTCCGTCCCGTTCCGTTCCGTTCCGTTCCGTTGCGTTCCGTTCCGTTCTACTCGGGTTGATTAAATTCTATTCCATTCCATTCTATTCGATTCCATTCGATTCCCATCGATTCCATTCGATTCCATTCGATTCCATTGAATTCCATTCCATTCCATTCCATTCCATTGAATTCCGTTGCATTATATTCCATTCCGTTCCGTTCCGCCCCGTTCCATTCCGTTCCGTTCCGTTGCGTGCCGTTCCGTTCTACTCGGGTTGATTCCATTCCATTCCATTCCATTCCATTCCATTCCATTCCATAGAATTCCATTCCATTCCATTCCATTCCACTGAATTCCGTTCCATTCCATTCCATTCCATTCCGTTCCGTTCCGTTCCGTTCCGTTCCGTTGCGTTCCGTTCCGTTCCGTTGTGTTCCGTTCCGTTCTACTTGGGTTGATTCCATTCTATTCCATTCCATTCCAACCCTTTCCATTCTATTCCATTGAATTCCATTCCATTCCATTCCATTCCATTCCATTCCATTCCATTCCATTCCATGGAATTCCGTTCCATTCCATTCCATTCCGTTCCGTTCCGTCCCGTTCCGTTCCGTTCCGTTCCGTTGCGTTCCGTTCCGTTCTACTCGGGTTGATTCCATTCTATTCCATTCCATTCCATTCGATTCCATTCGATTCCATTCGATTCCACTCCATTCCATTCCATAGAATTCCATTCCATTCCATTCCATTCCATTCCATTCCATAGAATTCCATTCCATTCCATTCCATTCCATTGAATTCCATTCCATTCCATTCCATTCCATTCCATTCCATTCCATTCCATTCCATTCCATTCTACTGGTGTCCATTCCATTCCATTCCATTCCATTCCATTCCATTCCATTCCATTCCTTTCCATTCCATTGCATTCCATTGCATTCCATTCCATTCCATTCCATTCCATTCCATTCCGTTTCATTCCATTCGATTCCTTTCCATTCCATTCCATTGAATTCCATTCCATTCCATTCCATTCCATGGAATTCCATTCCATTCCATTCCATTCCATTCCATTCCATTCCATTCCTTTCCATTCCATTCCGTTCTACTCAGGTTGATTCCATTCTATTCCATTCCATTCCATTCCATTCCATTCCATTTCATTCCATTCGATTCCATTCCATTCGATTCCATGGAATTCCATTCCATTCCATTCCATTCCATGGAATTCCATTCCATTCCATTCCATTCCATGGAATTCCATTCCATTCCATTCCATTCCATGGAATTCCATTCCATTCCATTCCATTCCATGGAATTCCATTCCATTCCATTCCATTCCATTCCATTCCATTCCATTCCATTCCATTGAATTCCATTCCGTTCCATTCCATTCCATTGAATTCCATTCCATTCCATTCCATTCCATTCCATTCCATTCCATTCCATTCCATTCCATTCCATAGAATTCCATTCCATTCCATTCCATTCCACTGAATTCCGTTCCATTCCATTCCATTCCGTTCCGTTCCGTTCCGTTCCGTTCCGTTGCGTTCCGTTCCGTTCCGTTGTGTTCCGTTCCGTTCTACTTGGGTTGATTCCATTCTATTCCATTCCATTCCAATCCATTCCATTCTATTCCATTGAATTCCATTCCATTCCATTCCATTCCATTCCATTCCATTCCATTCCATTCCATTCCATGGAATTCCGTTCCATTCCATTCCATTCCGTTCCGTTCCGTCCCGTTCCGTTCCGTTCCGTTGCGTTCCGTTCCGTTCTACTCGGGTTGATTCCATTCTATTCCATTCCATTCCATTCGATTCCATTCGATTCCATTCGATTCCACTCCATTCCATTCCATAGAATTCCATTCCATTCCATTCCATTCCATTGAATTCCATTCCATTCCATTCCATTCCATAGAATTCCATTCCATTCCATTGAATTCCATTCCATTCCATTCCATTCCATTCCATTCCATTCCATTCCATTCCATTCCATTCTACTGGTGTCCATTCCATTCCATTCCATTCCATTCCATTCCATTCCATTCCATTCCATTCCTTTCCATTCCATTGCATTCCATTGCATTCCATTCCATTCCATTCCATTCCATTCCATTCCATTCCACTCCACTCCACTCCACTCCACTCCATTCCACTCCACTCCACTCCGGTACATTCCATTCCATTCCATTCCATTCCATTCCATTCCGTGCTTCTCGGGTACATTCCGTTCCGTTCCATTCCATTCCATTCCATTCCATTCCGTTCCAGTGCACTCTACTCCACTCCACTCCACTCCACTCCACTCCGGTACATTCCATTCCATTCCATTCCATTCCATTCCATTCCATTTCCATTCCCATTCCATTTCCATTCCCGTTCCATTTCCATTCCCGTTTCTTTTCCATTCCCGTTCCATTTCCATTCCAGTTCCATTACCATTCCCGTTCCATTTCCATTCCCGATCCATTTCCATTCCCGTTCCTTTTCCATTCCCGTTCCATTTCCATTCCCGTTCCGTTACCATTCCCGTTCCATTTCCGTTCCCGTTCCGTTTCCGTTCCCGTTCCATTTCCGTTCTCGTTCCGTTTCCGTTCCCGTTCCATTTCCATTCCCGTTCCATTTCCGTTCCCGTTCCATTTCCATTCCCGTTCCATTTCCATTCCCTTTCCATTTCCATTTCATTCCATTCCATTCTGCTCGGGTACATTCCATTCCATTCCATTGCATTCTATTCCGTTCTGCTCCTGTCCATTCCATTCCATTCCATTCCGTTCCATTCCGTTCTACTCGGGTAGATTCCATTCCATTCCATTCCATTCCATTCCATTCCATTCCATTCCATTCTACTGGTGTCCATTCCATTCCATTCCATTCCATTCCATTCCATTCCATTCCATTCCATTGCATTCCATTCCATTCCATTCCATTCCATTCCGTTCCGTTCTACTCGGTTACATTCCATTCAATTCCATTCCATTCCGTTCTACTCGGGTAGATTCCATTCCATTCCATTCCATTCCTTTCCATTCCATTGCATTCCATTGCATTGCATTGCACTCAATTCCATTCCATTCCATTCCATTCCATTCCATTCCATTCCATTCCATTCCATTCCATTCCGTTCCGTTCAACTCGGTTACATTCCATTCAATTACATTCCATTCCGTTCTACTCGGTTACATTCCATTCCATTCCATTCCATTCCATTCCAATCCATTCCATTCCATTCCATTCCGTTCTACTCGGGTACATTCCATTCCATTCCATTCCATTCCATTCCATTCCATTCCATTCCATTCCATTCCATTCCGTTCTACTTTGGTACATTCCATTCCATTCCATTCCATTCCATTCCATTCCATTCCATTCCATTCCATCCCATTCCATTCCATTCCATTCCATTCCGTTCTACTCGGGTTGATTCCATTCTATTCCATTCCATTCCATTCGATCCCATTTGATTCCATTCGATTCCATTCAATTCCATTCGATTCCATTCCATTCCACTCCATTCCATTCCATTGAATTCCATTCCATTCCATTCCATTCCATTCCATTCCATTCCATTCCATTCCATTGAATTCCATTCCATTCCATTCCATTCCATTCCATTGAATTCCATTCCATTCCATTCCATTCAATTGAATTCCGTTCCATTCCATTCCATTCCGTTCCGTTCCGTCCCGTTCCGTTCCGTTCCGTTCCGTTGCGTTCCGTTCCGTTCTACTCGGGTTGATTAAATTCTATTCCATTCCATTCTATTCGATTCCATTCGATTCCAATCGATTCCATTCGATTCCATTCGATTCCATTGAATTCCATTCCATTCCATTCCATTCCATTGAATTCCGTTGCATTATATTCCATTCCGTTCCGTTCCGCCCCGTTCCATTCCGTTCCGTTCCGTTGCGTGCCGTTCCGTTCTACTCGGGTTGATTCCATTTCATTCCATTCAATTCCATTCCATTCCATTCCATAGAATTCCATTCCATTCCATTCCATTCCACTGAATTCCGTTCCATTCCATTCCATTCCATTCCGTTCCGTTCCGTTCCGTTCCGTTCCGTTGCGTTCCGTTCCGTTCCGTTGTGTTCCGTTCCTTTCTACTTGGGTTGATTCCATTCTATTCCATTCCATTCCAATCCATTCCATTCTATTCCATTGAATTCCATTCCATTCCATTCCATTCCATTCCATTCCATTCCATTCCATTCCATTCCATGGAATTCCGTTCCATTCCATTCCATTCCGTTCCGTTCCGTCCCGTTCCGTTCCGTTCCGTTCCGTTGCGTTCCGTTCCGTTCTACTCGGGTTGATTCCATTCTGTTCCATTCCATTCCATTCGATTCCATTCGATTCCATTCGATTCCACTCCATTCCATTCCATAGAATTCCATTCCATTCCATTCCATTCCATTGAATTCCATTCCATTCCATTCCATTCCATAGAATTCCATTCCATTCCATTCCATTCCATTGAATTCCATTCCATTCCATTCCATTCCATTCCATTCCATTCCATTCCATTCCATTCTACTGGTGTCCATTCCATTCCATTCCATTCCATTCCATTCCATTCCATTCCTTTCCATTCCATTGCATTCCATTGCATTCCATTCCATTCCATTCCATTCCATTCCATTCCATTCCATTCCACTCCACTCCACTCCACTCCACTCCATTCCACTCCACTCCACTCCGGTACATTCCATTCCATTCCATTCCATTCCATTCCATTCCATTCCGTGCTTCTCGGGTACATTCCGTTCCGTTCCATTCCATTCCATTCCATTCCATTCCGTTCCAGTGCACTCTACTCCACTCCACTCCACTCCACTCCACTCCGGTACATTCCATTCCATTCCATTCCATTCCATTCCATTCCATTCCATTTCCATTCCCATTCCATTTCCATTCCCGTTCCATTTCCATTCCCGTTTCTTTTCCATTCCCGTTCCATTTCCATTCCAGTTCCATTACCATTCCCGTTCCATTTCCATTCCCGATCCATTTCCATTCCCGTTCCTTTTCCATTCCCGTTCCATTTCCATTCCCGTTCCGTTACCATTCCCGTTCCATTTACGTTCCCGTTCCGTTTCCGTTCCCGTTCCATTTCCGTTCTCGTTCCGTTTCCGTTCCCGTTCCATTTCCATTCCCGTTCCATTTCCGTTCCCGTTCCATTTCCATTCCCGTTCCATTTCCATTCCCTTTCCATTTCCATTTCATTCCATTCCATTCTGCTCGGGTACATTCCATTCCATTCCATTGCATTCTATTCCGTTCTGCTCCTGTCCATTCCATTCCATTCCATTCCGTTCCATTCCGTTCTACTCGGGTAGATTCCATTCCATTCCATTCCATTCCATTCCATTCCATTCCATTCCATTCCATTCTACTGGTGTCCATTCCATTCCATTCCATTCCATTCCATTCCATTCCATTCCATTCCATTGCATTCCATTCCATTCCATTCCATTCCATTCCGTTCCGTTCTACTCGGTTACATTCCATTCAATTCCATTCCATTCCGTTCTACTCGGGTAGATTCCATTCCATTCCATTCCATTCCTTTCCATTCCATTGCATTCCATTGCATTGCATTGCACTCAATTCAATTCCATTCCATTCCATTCCATTCCATTCCATTCCATTCCATTCCGTTCCGTTCAACTCGGTTACATTCCATTCAATTACATTCCATTCCGTTCTACTCGGTTACATTCCATTCCATTCCATTCCATTCCATTCCAATCCATTCCATTCCATTCCATTCCGTTCTACTCGGGTACATTCCATTCCATTCCATTCCGTTCCATTCCATTCCATTCCATTCCATTCCGTTCTACTTTGGTACATTCCATTCCATTCCATTCCATTCCATTCCATTCCATTACATTCCATTCCATTCCATTCCGTTCTACTCGGGTTGATTCCATTCTCTTCCATTCCATTCCATTCCATTCCATTCCATTCCATTCCATTCCATTCCATTCCATGGAATTCCATTCCATTCCATTCCATTCCATTCCATTCCATTCCATGGAATTCCATTCCATGGAATTCCATTCCATTCCATGGAATTCCATTCCATTCCATTCCATTCCATTCCATTCCATTCCATTCCATTCCATTCCATTGAATTCCATTCCGTTCCATTCCATTCCATTGAATTCCATTCCATTCCATTCCATTCCATTCCATTCCATTCCATTCCATTCCATTGAATTCCATTCCATTCCATTCCATTCCATTCCATTCCATTCCATCCCATTCCATTCCATTCCATTCCATTCCGTTCTACTCGGGTTGATTCCATTCTATTCCATTCCATTCCATTCGATCCCATTTGATTCCATTCGATTCCATTCAATTCCATTCGATTCCATTCCATTCCACTCCATTCCATTCCATTGAATTCCATTCCATTCCATTCCATTCCATTCCATTCCATTCCATTCCATTGAATTCCATTCCATTCCATTCCATTCCATTCCATTGAATTCCATTCCATTCCATTCCATTCAATTGAATTCCGTTCCATTCCATTCCATTCCGTTCCGTTCCGTCCCGTTCCGTTCCGTTCCGTTCCGTTGCGTTCCGTTCCGTTCTACTCGGGTTGATTAAATTCTATTCCATTCCATTCTATTCGATTCCATTCGATTCCCATCGATTCCATTCGATTCCATTCGATTCCATTGAATTCCATTCCATTCCATTCCATTCCATTGAATTCCGTTGCATTATATTCCATTCCGTTCCGTTCCGCCCCGTTCCATTCCGTTCCGTTCCGTTGCGTGCCGTTCCGTTCTACTCGGGTTGATTCCATTCCATTCCATTCCATTCCATTCCATTCCATTCCATAGAATTCCATTCCATTCCATTCCATTCCACTGAATTCCGTTCCATTCCATTCCATTCCATTCCGTTCCGTTCCGTTCCGTTCCGTTCCGTTGCGTTCCGTTCCGTTCCGTTGTGTTCCGTTCCGTTCTACTTGGGTTGATTCCATTCTATTCCATTCCATTCCAACCCTTTCCATTCTATTCCATTGAATTCCATTCCATTCCATTCCATTCCATTCCATTCCATTCCATTCCATTCCATGGAATTCCATTCCATTCCATTCCATTCCGTTCCGTTCCGTCCCGTTCCGTTCCGTTCCGTTCCGTTGCGTTCCGTTCCGTTCTACTCGGGTTGATTCCATTCTATTCCATTCCATTCCATTCGATTCCATTCGATTCCATTCGATTCCACTCCATTCCATTCCATAGAATTCCATTCCATTCCATTCCATTCCATTCCATTCCATTCCATTCCATAGAATTCCATTCCATTCCATTCCATTCCATTGAATTCCATTCCATTCCATTCCATTCCATTCCATTCCATTCCATTCCATTCCATTCCATTCTACTGGTGTCCATTCCATTCCATTCCATTCCATTCCATTCCATTCCATTCCATTCCTTTCCATTCCATTGCATTCCATTGCATTCCATTCCATTCCATTCCATTCCATTCCATTCCATTCCATTCCACTCCACTCCACTCCACTCCACTCCATTCCACTCCACTCCACTCCGGTACATTCCATTCCATTCCATTCCATTCCATTCCATTCCATTTCCATTCCCATTCCATTTCCATTCCCGTTCCATTTCCATTCCCGTTTCTTTTCCATTCCCGTTCCATTTCCATTCCAGTTCCATTACCATTCCCGTTCCATTTCCATTCCCGATCCATTTCCATTCCCGTTCCTTTTCCATTCCCGTTCCATTTCCATTCCCGTTCCGTTACCATTCCCGTTCCATTTACGTTCCCGTTCCGTTTCCGTTCCCGTTCCATTTCCGTTCTCGTTCCGTTTCCGTTCCCGTTCCATTTCCATTCCCGTTCCATTTCCGTTCCCGTTCCATTTCCATTCCCGTTCCATTTCCATTCCCTTTCCATTTCCATTTCATTCCATTCCATTCTGCTCGGGTACATTCCATTCCATTCCATTGCATTCTATTCCGTTCTGCTCCTGTCCATTCCATTCCATTCCATTCCGTTCCATTCCGTTCTACTCGGGTAGATTCCATTCCATTCCATTCCATTCCATTCCATTCCATTCCATTCCATTCCATTCCATTCTACTGGTGTCCATTCCATTCCATTCCATTCCATTCCATTCCATTCCATTCCATTGCATTCCATTCCATTCCATTCCATTCCATTCCGTTCCGTTCTACTCGGTTACATTCCATTCAATTCCATTCCATTCCGTTCTACTCGGGTAGATTCCATTCCATTCCATTCCATTCCTTTCCATTCCATTGCATTCCATTGCATTGCATTGCACTCAATTCAATTCCATTCCATTCCATTCCATTCCATTCCATTCCATTCCATTCCGTTCCGTTCAACTCGGTTACATTCCATTCAATTACATTCCATTCCGTTCTACTCGGTTACATTCCATTCCATTCCATTCCATTCCATTCCAATCCATTCCATTCCATTCCATTCCGTTCTACTCGGGTACATTCCATTCCATTCCATTCCATTCCATTCCATTCCATTCCATTCCGTTCTACTTTGGTACATTCCATTCCATTCCATTCCATTCCATTCCATTCCATTCCATTCCATTCCATTCCATTCCATTCCGTTCTACTCGGGTTGATTCCATTCTATTCCATTCCATTCCATTCCATTCCATTCCATTCCATTCCATTCCATTCCATTCCATTCCATTCCATTCGATTCCATTCCATTCCATTCCATGGAATTCCATTCCATTCCATTCCATTCCATGGAATTCCATTCCATTCCATTCCATTCCATGGAATTCCATTCCATTCCGTTCCATTCCATTCCATTGAATTCCATTCCATTCCATTCCATTCCATTCCATTCCATTCCATTCCATCCCATTGAATTCCATTCCATTCCATTCCATTCCATTCCATTCCATTCCATCCCATTCCATTCCATTGAATTCCATTCCATTCCATTCCATTCCATTCCATTCCATTCCATTCCATTGAATTCCATTCCATTCCATTCCATTCCATTCCATTCCATTCCATCCCATCCCATTCCATTCCATTCCATTCCGTTCTACTCGGGTTGATTCCATTCTATTCCATTCCATTCCATTCGATCCCATTTGATTCCATTCGATTCCATTCAATTCCATTCGATTCCATTCCATTCCACTCCATTCCATTCCATTGAATTCCATTCCATTCCATTCCATTCCATTCCATTCCATTCCATTCCATTCCATTCCATTGAATTCCATTCCATTCCATTCCATTCCACTCCACTCCACTCCACTCCACTCCATTCCACTCCACTCCACTCCGGTACATTCCATTCCATTCCATTCCATTCCATTCCATTCCATTCCGTGCTTCTCGGGTACATTCCGTTCCGTTCCATTCCATTCCATTCCATTCCATTCCGTTCCAGTGCACTCTACTCCACTCCACTCCACTCCACTCCGGTACATTCCATTCCATTCCATTCCATTCCATTCCATTCCATTTCCATTCCCATTCCATTTCCATTCCCGTTTCTTTTCCATTCCCGTTCCATTTCCATTCCAGTTCCATTACCATTCCCGTTCCATTTCCATTCCCGATCCATTTCCATTCCCGTTCCTTTTCCATTCCCGTTCCATTTCCATTCCCGTTCCGTTACCATTCCCGTTCCATTTACGTTCCCGTTCCGTTTCCGTTCCCGTTCCATTTCCGTTCTCGTTCCGTTTCCGTTCCCGTTCCATTTCCATTCCCGTTCCATTTCCGTTCCCGTTCCATTTCCATTCCCGTTCCATTTCCATTCCCTTTCCATTTCCATTTCATTCCATTCCATTCTGCTCGGGTACATTCCATTCCATTCCATTGCATTCTATTCCGTTCTGCTCCTGTCCATTCCATTCCATTCCATTCCGTTCCATTCCGTTCTACTCGGGTAGATTCCATTCCATTCCATTCCATTCCATTCCATTCCATTCCATTCCATTCCATTCCATTCTACTGGTGTCCATTCCATTCCATTCCATTCCATTCCATTCCATTCCATTCCATTGCATTCCATTCCATTCCATTCCATTCCATTCCGTTCCGTTCTACTCGGTTACATTCCATTCAATTCCATTCCATTCCGTTCTACTCGGGTAGATTCCATTCCATTCCATTCCATTCCTTTCCATTCCATTGCATTCCATTGCATTGCATTGCACTCAATTCAATTCCATTCCATTCCATTCCATTCCATTCCATTCCATTCCATTCCATTCCGTTCCGTTCAACTCGGTTACATTCCATTCAATTACATTCCATTCCGTTCTACTCGGTTACATTCCATTCCATTCCATTCCATTCCATTCCAATCCATTCCATTCCATTCCATTCCGTTCTACTCGGGTACATTCCATTCCATTCCATTCCATTCCATTCCATTCCATTCCATTCCATTCCGTTCTACTTTGGTACATTCCATTCCATTCCATTCCATTCCATTCCATTCCATTCCATTCCATTCCATTCCATTCCGTTCTACTCGGGTTGATTCCATTCTATTCCATTCCATTCCATTCCATTCCATTCCATTCCATTCCATTCCATTCCATTCCATTCCATTCGATTCCATTCCATTCCATTCCATGGAATTCCATTCCATTCCATTCCATTCCATGGAATTCCATTCCATTCCATTCCATTCCATGGAATTCCATTCCATTCCATTCCATTCCATTCCATTTCATTCCATTCCATTCCATTCCATTGAATTCCATTCCGTTCCATTCCATTCCATTGAATTCCATTCCATTCCATTCCATTCCATTCCATTCCATTCCATTCCATTCCATTGAATTCCATTCCATTCCATTCCATTCCATTCCATTCCATTCCATTCCATCCCATTCCATTCCATTGAATTCCATTCCATTCCATTCCATTCCATTCCATTCCATTCCATTCCATTCCATTCCATTCCATTGAATTCCATTCCATTCCATTCCATTCCATTCCATTCCATTCCATTCCATCCCATTCCATTCCATTCCATTCCATTCCGTTCTACTCGGGTTGATTCCATTCTATTCCATTCCATTCCATTCGATCCCATTTGATTCCATTCGATTCCATTCAATTCCATTCGATTCCATTCCATTCCACTCCATTCCATTCCATTGAATTCCATTCCATTCCATTCCATTCCATTCCATTCCATTCCATTCCATTCCATTCCATTGAATTCCATTCCATTCCATTCCATTCCATTCCATTGAATTCCATTCCATTCCATTCCGTTCAATTGAATTCCGTTCCATTCCATTCCATTCCGTTCCGTTCCGTCCCGTTCCGTTCCGTTCCGTTCCGTTGCGTTCCGTTCCGTTCTACTCGGGTTGATTAAATTCTATTCCATTCCATTCTATTCGATTCCATTCGATTCCAATCGATTCCATTCGATTCCATTCGATTCCATTGAATTCCATTCCATTCCATTCCATTCCATTGAATTCCGTTGCATTATATTCCATTCCGTTCCGTTCCGCCCCGTTCCATTCCGTTCCGTTCCGTTGCGTGCCGTTCCGTTCTACTCGGGTTGATTCCATTCCATTCCATTCCATTCCATTCCATTCCATTCCATAGAATTCCATTCCATTCCATTCCATTCCACTGAATTCCGTTCCATTCCATTCCATTCAGTTCCGTTCCGTTCCGTTCCGTTCCGTTGCGTTCCGTTCCGTTCCGTTGTGTTCCGTTCCGTTCTACTTGGGTTGATTCCATTCTATTCCATTCCATTCCAATCCATTCCATTCTATTCCATTGAATTCCATTCCATTCCATTCCATTCCATTCCATTCCATTCCATTCCATGGAATTCCGTTCCATTCCATTCCATTCCGTTCCGTTCCGTCCCGTTCCGTTCCGTTCCGTTCCGTTGCGTTCCGTTCCGTTCTACTCGGGTTGATTCCATTCTATTCCATTCCATTCCATTCGATTCCATTCGATTCCATTCGATTCCACTCCATTCCATTCCATAGAATTCCATTCCATTCCATTCCATTCCATTGAATTCCATTCCATTCCATTCCATTCCATAGAATTCCATTCCATTCCATTCCATTCCATTGAATTCCATTCCATTCCATTCCATTCCATTCCATTCCATTCCATTCCATTCCATTCCATTCTACTGGTGTCCATTCCATTCCATTCCATTCCATTCCATTCCATTCCATTCCTTTCCATTCCATTGCATTCCATTGCATTCCATTCCATTCCATTCCATTCCATTCCATTCCATTCCACTCCACTCCACTCCACTCCACTCCATTCCACTCCACTCCACTCCGGTACATTCCATTCCATTCCATTCCATTCCATTCCATTCCATTCCGTGCTTCTCGGGTACATTCCGTTCCGTTCCATTCCATTCCATTCCATTCCATTCCGTTCCAGTGCACTCTACTCCACTCCACTCCACTCCACTCCACTCCGGTACATTCCATTCCATTCCATTCCATTCCATTCCATTCCATTCCATTTCCATTCCCATTCCATTTCCATTCCCGTTCCATTTCCATTCCCGTTTCTTTTCCATTCCCGTTCCATTTCCATTCCAGTTCCATTACCATTCCCGTTCCATTTCCATTCCCGATCCATTTCCATTCCCGTTCCTTTTCCATTCCCGTTCCATTTCCATTCCCGTTCCGTTACCATTCCCGTTCCATTTCCGTTCCCGTTCCGTTTCCGTTCCCGTTCCATTTCCGTTCTCGTTCCGTTTCCGTTCCCGTTCCATTTCCATTCCCGTTCCATTTCCGTTCCCGTTCCATTTCCATTCCCGTTCCATTTCCATTCCCTTTCCATTTCCATTTCATTCCATTCCATTCTGCTCGGGTACATTCCATTCCATTCCATTGCATTCTATTCCGTTCTGCTCCTGTCCATTCCATTCCATTCCATTCCGTTCCATTCCGTTCTACTCGGGTAGATTCCATTCCATTCCATTCCATTCCATTCCATTCCATTCCATTCCATTCCATTCTACTGGTGTCCATTCCATTCCATTCCATTCCATTCCATTCCATTCCATTCCATTCCATTCCATTGCATTCCATTCCATTCCATTCCATTCCATTCCGTTCCGTTCTACTCGGTTACATTCCATTCAATTCCATTCCATTCCGTTCTACTCGGGTAGATTCCATTCCATTCCATTCCATTCCTTTCCATTCCATTGCATTCCATTGCATTGCATTGCACTCAATTCAATTCCATTCCATTCCATTCCATTCCATTCCATTCCATTCCATTCCGTTCCGTTCAACTCGGTTACATTCCATTCAATTACATTCCATTCCGTTCTACTCGGTTACATTCCATTCCATTCCATTCCATTCCATTCCAATCCATTCCATTCCATTCCATTCCGTTCTACTCGGGTACATTCCATTCCATTCCATTCCGTTCCATTCCATTCCATTCCATTCCATTCCGTTCTACTTTGGTACATTCCATTCCATTCCATTCCATTCCATTCCATTCCATTACATTCCATTCCATTCCATTCCGTTCTACTCGGGTTGATTCCATTCTATTCCATTCCATTCCATTCCATTCCATTCCATTCCATTCCATTCCATTCCATTCCATGGAATTCCATTCCATTCCATGGAATTCCATTCCATTCCATTCCATTCCATGGAATTCCATTCCATTCCATTCTATTCCATTCCATTCCATTCCATTCCATTCCATTCCATTGAATTCCATTCCGTTCCATTCCATTCCATTGAATTCCATTCCATTCCATTCCATTCCATTCCATTCCATTCCATTCCATTGAATTCCATTCCATTCCATTCCATTCCATTCCATTCCATTCCATAGAATTCCATTCCATTCCATTCCATTCCATTGAATTCCATTCCATTCCATTCCATTCCATTCCATTCCATTCCATTCCATTCCATTCCATTCTACTGGTGTCCATTCCATTCCATTCCATTCCATTCCATTCCATTCCATTCCATTCCTTTCCATTCCATTGCATTCCATTGCATTCCATTCCATTCCATTCCATTCCATTCCATTCCATTCCATTCCACTCCACTCCACTCCACTCCACTCCATTCCACTCCACTCCACTCCGGTACATTCCATTCCATTCCATTCCATTCCATTCCATTCCATTTCCATTCCCATTCCATTTCCATTCCCGTTCCATTTCCATTCCCATTTCTTTTCCATTCCCGTTCCATTTCCATTCCAGTTCCATTACCATTCCCGTTCCATTTCCATTCCCGATCCATTTCCATTCCCGTTCCTTTTCCATTCCCGTTCCATTTCCATTCCCGTTCCGTTACCATTCCCGTTCCATTTACGTTCCCGTTCCGTTTCCGTTCCCGTTCCATTTCCGTTCTCGTTCCGTTTCCGTTCCCGTTCCATTTCCATTCCCGTTCCATTTCCGTTCCCGTTCCATTTCCATTCCCGTTCCATTTCCATTCCCTTTCCATTTCCATTTCATTCCATTCCATTCTGCTCGGGTACATTCCATTCCATTCCATTGCATTCTATTCCGTTCTGCTCCTGTCCATTCCATTCCATTCCATTCCGTTCCATTCCGTTCTACTCGGGTAGATTCCATTCCATTCCATTCCATTCCATTCCATTCCATTCCATTCCATTCCATTCCATTCTACTGGTGTCCATTCCATTCCATTCCATTCCATTCCATTCCATTCCATTCCATTGCATTCCATTCCATTCCATTCCATTCCATTCCGTTCCGTTCTACTCGGTTACATTCCATTCAATTCCATTCCATTCCGTTCTACTCGGGTAGATTCCATTCCATTCCATTCCATTCCTTTCCATTCCATTGCATTCCATTGCATTGCATTGCACTCAATTCAATTCCATTCCATTCCATTCCATTCCATTCCATTCCATTCCATTCCGTTCCGTTCAACTCGGTTACATTCCATTCAATTACATTCCATTCCGTTCTACTCGGTTACATTCCATTCCATTCCATTCCATTCCATTCCAATCCATTCCATTCCATTCCATTCCGTTCTACTCGGGTACATTCCATTCCATTCCATTCCATTCCATTCCATTCCATTCCATTCCGTTCTACTTTGGTACATTCCATTCCATTCCATTCCATTCCATTCCATTCCATTCCATTCCATTCCATTCCATTCCATTCCGTTCTACTCGGGTTGATTCCATTCTATTCCATTCCATTCCATTCCATTCCATTCCATTCCATTCCATTCCATTCCATTCCATTCCATTCCATTCGATTCCATTCCATTCCATTCCATGGAATTCCATTCCATTCCATTCCATTCCATGGAATTCCATTCCATTCCATTCCATTCCATGGAATTCCATTCCATTCCGTTCCATTCCATTCCATTGAATTCCATTCCATTCCATTCCATTCCATTCCATTCCATTCCATTCCATTCCATTGAATTCCATTCCATTCCATTCCATTCCATTCCATTCCATTCCATCCCATTCCATTCCATTGAATTCCATTCCATTCCATTCCATTCCATTCCATTCCATTCCATTCCATTGAATTCCATTCCATTCCATTCCATTCCATTCCATTCCATTCCATCCCATCCCATTCCATTCCATTCCATTCCGTTCTACTCGGGTTGATTCCATTCTATTCCATTCCATTCCATTCGATCCCATTTGATTCCATTCGATTCCATTCAATTCCATTCGATTCCATTCCATTCCACTCCATTCCATTCCATTGAATTCCATTCCATTCCATTCCATTCCATTCCATTCCATTCCATTCCATTCCATTCCATTGAATTCCATTCCATTCCATTCCATTCCACTCCACTCCACTCCACTCCACTCCATTCCACTCCACTCCACTCCGGTACATTCCATTCCATTCCATTCCATTCCATTCCATTCCATTCCGTGCTTCTCGGGTACATTCCGTTCCGTTCCATTCCATTCCATTCCATTCCATTCCGTTCCAGTGCACTCTACTCCACTCCACTCCACTCCACTCCGGTACATTCCATTCCATTCCATTCCATTCCATTCCATTCCATTTCCATTCCCATTCCATTTCCATTCCCGTTCCATTTCCATTCCCGTTTCTTTTCCATTCCCGTTCCATTTCCATTCCAGTTCCATTACCATTCCCGTTCCATTTCCATTCCCGATCCATTTCCATTCCCGTTCCTTTTCCATTCCCGTTCCATTTCCATTCCCGTTCCGTTACCATTCCCGTTCCATTTACGTTCCCGTTCCGTTTCCGTTCCCGTTCCATTTCCGTTCTCGTTCCGTTTCCGTTCCCGTTCCATTTCCATTCCCGTTCCATTTCCGTTCCCGTTCCATTTCCATTCCCGTTCCATTTCCATTCCCTTTCCATTTCCATTTCATTCCATTCCATTCTGCTCGGGTACATTCCATTCCATTCCATTGCATTCTATTCCGTTCTGCTCCTGTCCATTCCATTCCATTCCATTCCGTTCCATTCCGTTCTACTCGGGTAGATTCCATTCCATTCCATTCCATTCCATTCCATTCCATTCCATTCCATTCCATTCCATTCTACTGGTGTCCATTCCATTCCATTCCATTCCATTCCATTCCATTCCATTCCATTGCATTCCATTCCATTCCATTCCATTCCATTCCGTTCCGTTCTACTCGGTTACATTCCATTCAATTCCATTCCATTCCGTTCTACTCGGGTAGATTCCATTCCATTCCATTCCATTCCTTTCCATTCCATTGCATTCCATTGCATTGCATTGCACTCAATTCAATTCCATTCCATTCCATTCCATTCCATTCCATTCCATTCCATTCCATTCCGTTCCGTTCAACTCGGTTACATTCCATTCAATTACATTCCATTCCGTTCTACTCGGTTACATTCCATTCCATTCCATTCCATTCCATTCCAATCCATTCCATTCCATTCCATTCCGTTCTACTCGGGTACATTCCATTCCATTCCATTCCATTCCATTCCATTCCATTCCATTCCATTCCGTTCTACTTTGGTACATTCCATTCCATTCCATTCCATTCCATTCCATTCCATTCCATTCCATTCCATTCCGTTCTACTCGGGTTGATTCCATTCTATTCCATTCCATTCCATTCCATTCCATTCCATTCCATTCCATTCCATTCCATTCCATTCGATTCCATTCCATTCCATTCCATGGAATTCCATTCCATTCCATTCCATTCCATGGAATTCCATTCCATTCCATTCCATTCCATGGAATTCCATTCCATTCCATTCCATTCCATTCCATTTCATTCCATTCCATTCCATTCCATTGAATTCCATTCCGTTCCATTCCATTCCATTGAATTCCATTCCATTCCATTCCATTCCATTCCATTCCATTCCATTCCATTCCATTGAATTCCATTCCATTCCATTCCATTCCATTCCATTCCATTCCATCCCATTCCATTCCATTGAATTCCATTCCATTCCATTCCATTCCATTCCATTCCATTCCATTCCATTCCATTCCATTCCATTGAATTCCATTCCATTCCATTCCATTCCATTCCATTCCATTCCATTCCATCCCATTCCATTCCATTCCATTCCATTCCGTTCTACTCGGGTTGATTCCATTCTATTCCATTCCATTCCATTCGATCCCATTTGATTCCATTCGATTCCATTCAATTCCATTCGATTCCATTCCATTCCACTCCATTCCATTCCATTGAATTCCATTCCATTCCATTCCATTCCATTCCATTCCATTCCATTCCATTCCATTCCATTGAATTCCATTCCATTCCATTCCATTCCATTCCATTGAATTCCATTCCATTCCATTCCGTTCAATTGAATTCCGTTCCATTCCATTCCATTCCGTTCCGTTCCGTCCCGTTCCGTTCCGTTCCGTTCCGTTGCGTTCCGTTCCGTTCTACTCGGGTTGATTAAATTCTATTCCATTCCATTCTATTCGATTCCATTCGATTCCAATCGATTCCATTCGATTCCATTCGATTCCATTGAATTCCATTCCATTCCATTCCATTCCATTGAATTCCGTTGCATTATATTCCATTCCGTTCCGTTCCGCCCCGTTCCATTCCGTTCCGTTCCGTTGCGTGCCGTTCCGTTCTACTCGGGTTGATTCCATTCCATTCCATTCCATTCCATTCCATTCCATTCCATAGAATTCCATTCCATTCCATTCCATTCCACTGAATTCCGTTCCATTCCATTCCATTCAGTTCCGTTCCGTTCCGTTCCGTTCCGTTGCGTTCCGTTCCGTTCCGTTGTGTTCCGTTCCGTTCTACTTGGGTTGATTCCATTCTATTCCATTCCATTCCAATCCATTCCATTCTATTCCATTGAATTCCATTCCATTCCATTCCATTCCATTCCATTCCATTCCATTCCATGGAATTCCGTTCCATTCCATTCCATTCCGTTCCGTTCCGTCCCGTTCCGTTCCGTTCCGTTCCGTTGCGTTCCGTTCCGTTCTACTCGGGTTGATTCCATTCTATTCCATTCCATTCCATTCGATTCCATTCGATTCCATTCGATTCCACTCCATTCCATTCCATAGAATTCCATTCCATTCCATTCCATTCCATTGAATTCCATTCCATTCCATTCCATTCCATAGAATTCCATTCCATTCCATTCCATTCCATTGAATTCCATTCCATTCCATTCCATTCCATTCCATTCCATTCCATTCCATTCCATTCCATTCTACTGGTGTCCATTCCATTCCATTCCATTCCATTCCATTCCATTCCATTCCATTCCTTTCCATTCCATTGCATTCCATTGCATTCCATTCCATTCCATTCCATTCCATTCCATTCCATTCCACTCCACTCCACTCCACTCCACTCCATTCCACTCCACTCCACTCCGGTACATTCCATTCCATTCCATTCCATTCCATTCCATTCCATTCCGTGCTTCTCGGGTACATTCCGTTCCGTTCCATTCCATTCCATTCCATTCCATTCCGTTCCAGTGCACTCTACTCCACTCCACTCCACTCCACTCCACTCCGGTACATTCCATTCCATTCCATTCCATTCCATTCCATTCCATTCCATTTCCATTCCCATTCCATTTCCATTCCCGTTCCATTTCCATTCCCGTTTCTTTTCCATTCCCGTTCCATTTCCATTCCAGTTCCATTACCATTCCCGTTCCATTTCCATTCCCGATCCATTTCCATTCCCGTTCCTTTTCCATTCCCGTTCCATTTCCATTCCCGTTCCGTTACCATTCCCGTTCCATTTCCGTTCCCGTTCCGTTTCCGTTCCCGTTCCATTTCCGTTCTCGTTCCGTTTCCGTTCCCGTTCCATTTCCATTCCCGTTCCATTTCCGTTCCCGTTCCATTTCCATTCCCGTTCCATTTCCATTCCCTTTCCATTTCCATTTCATTCCATTCCATTCTGCTCGGGTACATTCCATTCCATTCCATTGCATTCTATTCCGTTCTGCTCCTGTCCATTCCATTCCATTCCATTCCGTTCCATTCCGTTCTACTCGGGTAGATTCCATTCCATTCCATTCCATTCCATTCCATTCCATTCCATTCCATTCCATTCTACTGGTGTCCATTCCATTCCATTCCATTCCATTCCATTCCATTCCATTCCATTCCATTCCATTGCATTCCATTCCATTCCATTCCATTCCATTCCGTTCCGTTCTACTCGGTTACATTCCATTCAATTCCATTCCATTCCGTTCTACTCGGGTAGATTCCATTCCATTCCATTCCATTCCTTTCCATTCCATTGCATTCCATTGCATTGCATTGCACTCAATTCAATTCCATTCCATTCCATTCCATTCCATTCCATTCCATTCCATTCCGTTCCGTTCAACTCGGTTACATTCCATTCAATTACATTCCATTCCGTTCTACTCGGTTACATTCCATTCCATTCCATTCCATTCCATTCCAATCCATTCCATTCCATTCCATTCCGTTCTACTCGGGTACATTCCATTCCATTCCATTCCGTTCCATTCCATTCCATTCCATTCCATTCCGTTCTACTTTGGTACATTCCATTCCATTCCATTCCATTCCATTCCATTCCATTACATTCCATTCCATTCCATTCCGTTCTACTCGGGTTGATTCCATTCTATTCCATTCCATTCCATTCCATTCCATTCCATTCCATTCCATTCCATTCCATTCCATGGAATTCCATTCCATTCCATGGAATTCCATTCCATTCCATTCCATTCCATGGAATTCCATTCCATTCCATTCTATTCCATTCCATTCCATTCCATTCCATTCCATTCCATTGAATTCCATTCCGTTCCATTCCATTCCATTGAATTCCATTCCATTCCATTCCATTCCATTCCATTCCATTCCATTCCATTGAATTCCATTCCATTCCATTCCATTCCATTCCATTCCATTCCATCCCATTCCATTCCATTCCATTCCATTCCGTTCTACTCGGGTTGATTCCATTCTATTCCATTCCATTCCATTCGATCCCATTTGATTCCATTCGATTCCATTCAATTCCATTTGATTCCATTCCATTCCATTCCATGGAATTCCATTCCATTCCATTCCATTCCATTCCATTCGATTCCATTCCATTCCATTCCATTCCATTCCATGGAATTCCATTCCATTCCATGGAATTCCATTCCATTCCATTCCATTCCATGGAATTCCATTCCATTCCATTCCATTCCATTCCATTCCATTCCATTCCATTGAATTCCATTCCGTTCCATTCCATTCCATTGAATTCCATTCCATTCCATTCCATTCCATGGAATTCCATTCCATTCCATTCCATTCCATTCCATTCCATTCCATTCCATTCCATTCCATTCCATTCCATCCCATTCCATTCCATTGAATTCCATTCCATTCCATTCCATTCCATTCCATTCCATTCCATTCCATTCCATTCCATTCCATTGAATTCCATTCCATTCCATTCCATTCCATTCCATTCCATTCCATTCCATCCCATTCCATTCCATTCCATTCCATTCCGTTCTACTCGGGTTGATTCCATTCTATTCCATTCCATTCCATTCGATCCCATTTGATTCCATTCGATTCCATTCAATTCCATTCGATTCCATTCCATTCCACTCCATTCCATTCCATTGAATTCCATTCCATTCCATTCCATTCCATTCCATTCCATTCCATTCCATTCCATTCCATTGAATTCCATTCCATTCCATTCCATTCCATTCCATTGAATTCCATTCCATTCCATTCCGTTCAATTGAATTCCGTTCCATTCCATTCCATTCCGTTCCGTTCCGTCCCGTTCCGTTCCGTTCCGTTCCGTTGCGTTCCGTTCCGTTCTACTCGGGTTGATTAAATTCTATTCCATTCCATTCTATTCGATTCCATTCGATTCCAATCGATTCCATTCGATTCCATTCGATTCCATTGAATTCCATTCCATTCCATTCCATTCCATTGAATTCCGTTGCATTATATTCCATTCCGTTCCGTTCCGCCCCGTTCCATTCCGTTCCGTTCCGTTGCGTGCCGTTCCGTTCTACTCGGGTTGATTCCATTCCATTCCATTCCATTCCATTCCATTCCATTCCATAGAATTCCATTCCATTCCATTCCATTCCACTGAATTCCGTTCCATTCCATTCCATTCAGTTCCGTTCCGTTCCGTTCCGTTCCGTTGCGTTCCGTTCCGTTCCGTTGTGTTCCGTTCCGTTCTACTTGGGTTGATTCCATTCTATTCCATTCCATTCCAATCCATTCCATTCTATTCCATTGAATTCCATTCCATTCCATTCCATTCCATTCCATTCCATTCCATTCCATTCCATGGAATTCCGTTCCATTCCATTCCATTCCGTTCCGTTCCGTCCCGTTCCGTTCCGTTCCGTTCCGTTGCGTTCCGTTCCGTTCTACTCGGGTTGATTCCATTCTATTCCATTCCATTCCATTCGATTCCATTCGATTCCATTCGATTCCACTCCATTCCATTCCATAGAATTCCATTCCATTCCATTCCATTCCATTGAATTCCATTCCATTCCATTCCATTCCATAGAATTCCATTCCATTCCATTCCATTCCATTGAATTCCATTCCATTCCATTCCATTCCATTCCATTCCATTCCATTCCATTCCATTCCATTCTACTGGTGTCCATTCCATTCCATTCCATTCCATTCCATTCCATTCCATTCCATTCCATTCCTTTCCATTCCATTGCATTCCATTGCATTCCATTCCATTCCATTCCATTCCATTCCATTCCATTCCACTCCACTCCACTCCACTCCACTCCATTCCACTCCACTCCACTCCGGTACATTCCATTCCATTCCATTCCATTCCATTCCATTCCATTCCGTGCTTCTCGGGTACATTCCGTTCCGTTCCATTCCATTCCATTCCATTCCATTCCGTTCCAGTGCACTCTACTCCACTCCACTCCACTCCACTCCACTCCGGTACATTCCATTCCATTCCATTCCATTCCATTCCATTCCATTCCATTTCCATTCCCATTCCATTTCCATTCCCGTTCCATTTCCATTCCCGTTTCTTTTCCATTCCCGTTCCATTTCCATTCCAGTTCCATTACCATTCCCGTTCCATTTCCATTCCCGATCCATTTCCATTCCCGTTCCTTTTCCATTCCCGTTCCATTTCCATTCCCGTTCCGTTACCATTCCCGTTCCATTTCCGTTCCCGTTCCGTTTCCGTTCCCGTTCCATTTCTGTTCTCGTTCCGTTTCCGTTCCCGTTCCATTTCCATTCCCGTTCCATTTCCGTTCCCGTTCCATTTCCATTCCCGTTCCATTTCCATTCCCTTTCCATTTCCATTTCATTCCATTCCATTCTGCTCGGGTACATTCCATTCCATTCCATTGCATTCTATTCCGTTCTGCTCCTGTCCATTCCATTCCATTCCATTCCGTTCCATTCCGTTCTACTCGGGTAGATTCCATTCCATTCCATTCCATTCCATTCCATTCCATTCCATTCCATTCCATTCTACTGGTGTCCATTCCATTCCATTCCATTCCATTCCATTCCATTCCATTCCATTCCATTCCATTCCATTGCATTCCATTCCATTCCATTCCATTCCATTCCGTTCCGTTCTACTCGGTTACATTCCATTCAATTCCATTCCATTCCGTTCTACTCGGGTAGATTCCATTCCATTCCATTCCATTCCTTTCCATTCCATTGCATTCCATTGCATTGCATTGCACTCAATTCAATTCCATTCCATTCCATTCCATTCCATTCCATTCCATTCCATTCCATTCCGTTCCGTTCAACTCGGTTACATTCCATTCAATTACATTCCATTCCGTTCTACTCGGTTACATTCCATTCCATTCCATTCCATTCCATTCCAATCCATTCCATTCCATTCCATTCCGTTCTACTCGGGTACATTCCATTCCATTCCATTCCGTTCCATTCCATTCCATTCCATTCCATTCCGTTCTACTTTGGTACATTCCATTCCATTCCATTCCATTCCATTCCATTCCATTACATTCCATTCCATTCCATTCCGTTCTACTCGGGTTGATTCCATTCTATTCCATTCCATTCCATTCCATTCCATTCCATTCCATTCCATTCCATTCCATTCCATGGAATTCCATTCCATTCCATGGAATTCCATTCCATTCCATTCCATTCCATGGAATTCCATTCCATTCCATTCTATTCCATTCCATTCCATTCCATTCCATTCCATTCCATTGAATTCCATTCCGTTCCATTCCATTCCATTGAATTCCATTCCATTCCATTCCATTCCATTCCATTCCATTCCATTCCATTGAATTCCATTCCATTCCATTCCATTCCATTCCATTCCATTCCATCCCATTCCATTCCATTCCATTCCATTCCGTTCTACTCGGGTTGATTCCATTCTATTCCATTCCATTCCATTCGATCCCATTTGATTCCATTCGATTCCATTCAATTCCATTCGATTCCATTCCATTCCATTCCATGGAATTCCATTCCATTCCATTCCATTCCATTCCATTCGATTCCATTCCATTCCATTCCATGGAATTCCATTCCATTCCATTCCATTCCATGGAATTCCATTCCATTCCATTCCATTCCATTCCATTCCATTCCATTCCATGGAATTCCATTCCATTCCATTCCATTCCATTCCATTCCATTCCATTCCATTCCATTGAATTCCATTCCGTTCCATTCCATTCCATTGAATTCCATTCCATTCCATTCCATTCCATTCCATTCCATTCCATTCCATTCCATTGAATTCCATTCCATTCCATTCCATTCCATTCCATTCCATTCCATCCCATTCCATTCCATTGAATTCCATTCCATTCCATTCCATTCCATTCCATTCCATTCCATTCCATTCCATTCCATTCCATTGAATTCCATTCCATTCCATTCCATTCCATTCCATTCCATTCCATTCCATCCCATTCCATTCCATTCCATTCCATTCCGTTCTACTCGGGTTGATTCCATTCTATTCCATTCCATTCCATTCGATCCCATTTGATTCCATTCGATTCCATTCAATTCCATTCGATTCCATTCCATTCCACTCCATTCCATTCCATTGAATTCCATTCCATTCCATTCCATTCCATTCCATTCCATTCCATTCCATTCCATTCCATTCCATTGAATTCCATTCCATTCCATTCCATTCCATTCCATTGAATTCCATTCCATTCCATTCCGTTCAATTGAATTCCGTTCCATTCCATTCCATTCCGTTCCGTTCCGTCCCGTTCCGTTCCGTTCCGTTGCGTTCCGTTCCGTTCTACTCGGGTTGATTAAATTCTATTCCATTCCATTCTATTCGATTCCATTCGATTCCAATCGATTCCATTCGATTCCATTCGATTCCATTGAATTCCATTCCATTCCATTCCATTCCATTGAATTCCGTTGCATTATATTCCATTCCGTTCCGTTCCGCCCCGTTCCATTCCGTTCCGTTCCGTTGCGTGCCGTTCCGTTCTACTCGGGTTGATTCCATTCCATTCCATTCCATTCCATTCCATTCCATTCCATAGAATTCCATTCCATTCCATTCCATTCCACTGAATTCCGTTCCATTCCATTCCATTCAGTTCCGTTCCGTTCCGTTCCGTTCCGTTGCGTTCCGTTCCGTTCCGTTGTGTTCCGTTCCGTTCTACTTGGGTTGATTCCATTCTATTCCATTCCATTCCAATCCATTCCATTCTATTCCATTGAATTCCATTCCATTCCATTCCATTCCATTCCATTCCATTCCATTCCATTCCATTCCATGGAATTCCGTTCCATTCCATTCCATTCCGTTCCGTTCCGTCCCGTTCCGTTCCGTTCCGTTCCGTTGCGTTCCGTTCCGTTCTACTCGGGTTGATTCCATTCTATTCCATTCCATTCCATTCGATTCCATTCGATTCCATTCGATTCCACTCCATTCCATTCCATAGAATTCCATTCCATTCCATTCCATTCCATTGAATTCCATTCCATTCCATTCCATTCCATAGAATTCCATTCCATTCCATTCCATTCCATTGAATTCCATTCCATTCCATTCCATTCCATTCCATTCCATTCCATTCCATTCCATTCCATTCTACTGGTGTCCATTCCATTCCATTCCATTCCATTCCATTCCATTCCATTCCATTCCTTTCCATTCCATTGCATTCCATTGCATTCCATTCCATTCCATTCCATTCCATTCCATTCCATTCCACTCCACTCCACTCCACTCCACTCCATTCCACTCCACTCCACTCCGGTACATTCCATTCCATTCCATTCCATTCCATTCCATTCCATTCCGTGCTTCTCGGGTACATTCCGTTCCGTTCCATTCCATTCCATTCCATTCCATTCCGTTCCAGTGCACTCTACTCCACTCCACTCCACTCCACTCCACTCCGGTACATTCCATTCCATTCCATTCCATTCCATTCCATTCCATTCCATTTCCATTCCCATTCCATTTCCATTCCCGTTCCATTTCCATTCCCGTTTCTTTTCCATTCCCGTTCCATTTCCATTCCAGTTCCATTACCATTCCCGTTCCATTTCCATTCCCGATCCATTTCCATTCCCGTTCCTTTTCCATTCCCGTTCCATTTCCATTCCCGTTCCGTTACCATTCCCGTTCCATTTCCGTTCCCGTTCCGTTTCCGTTCCCGTTCCATTTCCGTTCTCGTTCCGTTTCCGTTCCCGTTCCATTTCCATTCCCGTTCCATTTCCGTTCCCGTTCCATTTCCATTCCCGTTCCATTTCCATTCCCTTTCCATTTCCATTTCATTCCATTCCATTCTGCTCGGGTACATTCCATTCCATTCCATTGCATTCTATTCCGTTCTGCTCCTGTCCATTCCATTCCATTCCATTCCGTTCCATTCCGTTCTACTCGGGTAGATTCCATTCCATTCCATTCCATTCCATTCCATTCCATTCCATTCCATTCCATTCTACTGGTGTCCATTCCATTCCATTCCATTCCATTCCATTCCATTCCATTCCATTCCATTCCATTGCATTCCATTCCATTCCATTCCATTCCATTCCGTTCCGTTCTACTCGGTTACATTCCATTCAATTCCATTCCATTCCGTTCTACTCGGGTAGATTCCATTCCATTCCATTCCATTCCTTTCCATTCCATTGCATTCCATTGCATTGCATTGCACTCAATTCAATTCCATTCCATTCCATTCCATTCCATTCCATTCCATTCCATTCCATTCCGTTCCGTTCAACTCGGTTACATTCCATTCAATTACATTCCATTCCGTTCTACTCGGTTACATTCCATTCCATTCCATTCCATTCCATTCCAATCCATTCCATTCCATTCCATTCCGTTCTACTTTGGTACATTCCATTCCATTCCATTCCGTTCCATTCCATTCCATTCCATTCCATTCCGTTCTACTTTGGTACATTCCATTCCATTCCATTCCATTCCATTCCATTCCATTACATTCCATTCCATTCCATTCCGTTCTACTCGGGTTGATTCCATTCTATTCCATTCCATTCCATTCCATTCCATTCCATTCCATTCCATTCCATTCCATTCCATGGAATTCCATTCCATTCCATGGAATTCCATTCCATTCCATGGAATTCCATTCCATTCCATTCCATTCCATGGAATTCCATTCCATTCCATTCTATTCCATTCCATTCCATTCCATTCCATTCCATTCCATTGAATTCCATTCCGTTCCATTCCATTCCATTGAATTCCATTCCATTCCATTCCATTCCATTCCATTCCATTCCATTCCATTGAATTCCATTCCATTCCATTCCATTCCATTCCATTCCATTCCATCCCATTCCATTCCATTCCATTCCATTCCGTTCTACTCGGGTTGATTCCATTCTATTCCATTCCATTCCATTCGATCCCATTTGATTCCATTCGATTCCATTCAATTCCATTCGATTCCATTCCATTCCACTCCATTCCATTCCATTGAATTCCATTCCATTCCATTCCATTCCATTCCATTCCATTCCATTCCATTCCATTGAATTCCATTCCATTCCATTCCATTCCATTCCATTGAATTCCGTTCCATTCCATTCCATTCCGTTCCGTTCCGTCCCGTTCCGTTCCGTTCCGTTACGTTGCGTTCCGTTCCGTTCTACTCGGGTTGATTAAATTCTATTCCATTCCATTCTATTCGATTCCATTCGATTCCAATCGATTCCATTCGATTCCATTCGATTCCATTGAATTCCATTCCATTCCATTCCATTCCATTGAATTCCGTTGCATTATATTCCATTCCGTTCCGTTCCGCCCCGTTCCATTCCGTTCCGTTCCGTTGCGTGCCGTTCCGTTCTACTCGGGTTGATTCCATTCCATTCCATTCCATTCCATTCCATTCCATTCCATAGAATTCCATTCCATTCCATTCCATTCCACTGAATTCCGTTCCATTCCATTCCATTCAGTTCCGTTCCGTTCCGTTCCGTTCCGTTGCGTTCCGTTCCGTTCCGTTGTGTTCCGTTCCGTTCTACTTGGGTTGATTCCATTCTATTCCATTCCATTCCAATCCATTCCATTCTATTCCATTGAATTCCATTCCATTCCATTCCATTCCATTCCATTCCATTCCATTCCATTCCATTCCATGGAATTCCGTTCCATTCCATTCCATTCCGTTCCGTTCCGTCCCGTTCCGTTCCGTTCCGTTCCGTTGCGTTCCGTTCCGTTCTACTCGGGTTGATTCCATTCTATTCCATTCCATTCCATTCGATTCCATTCGATTCCATTCGATTCCACTCCATTCCATTCCATAGAATTCCATTCCATTCCATTCCATTCCATTGAATTCCATTCCATTCCATTCCATTCCATAGAATTCCATTCCATTCCATTCCATTCCATTGAATTCCATTCCATTCCATTCCATTCCATTCCATTCCATTCCATTCCATTCCATTCCATTCTACTGGTGTCCATTCCATTCCATTCCATTCCATTCCATTCCATTCCATTCCATTCCTTTCCATTCCATTGCATTCCATTGCATTCCATTCCATTCCATTCCATTCCATTCCATTCCATTCCACTCCACTCCACTCCACTCCACTCCATTCCACTCCACTCCACTCCGGTACATTCCATTCCATTCCATTCCATTCCATTCCATTCCATTCCGTGCTTCTCGGGTACATTCCGTTCCGTTCCATTCCATTCCATTCCATTCCATTCCGTTCCAGTGCACTCTACTCCACTCCACTCCACTCCACTCCACTCCGGTACATTCCATTCCATTCCATTCCATTCCATTCCATTCCATTCCATTTCCATTCCCATTCCATTTCCATTCCCGTTCCATTTCCATTCCCGTTTCTTTTCCATTCCCGTTCCATTTCCATTCCAGTTCCATTACCATTCCCGTTCCATTTCCATTCCCGATCCATTTCCATTCCCGTTCCTTTTCCATTCCCGTTCCATTTCCATTCCCGTTCCGTTACCATTCCCGTTCCATTTCCGTTCCCGTTCCGTTTCCGTTCCCGTTCCATTTCCGTTCTCGTTCCGTTTCCGTTCCCGTTCCATTTCCATTCCCGTTCCATTTCCGTTCCCGTTCCATTTCCATTCCCGTTCCATTTCCATTCCCTTTCCATTTCCATTTCATTCCATTCCATTCTGCTCGGGTACATTCCATTCCATTCCATTGCATTCTATTCCGTTCTGCTCCTGTCCATTCCATTCCATTCCATTCCGTTCCATTCCGTTCTACTCGGGTAGATTCCATTCCATTCCATTCCATTCCATTCCATTCCATTCCATTCCATTCCATTCTACTGGTGTCCATTCCATTCCATTCCATTCCATTCCATTCCATTCCATTCCATTCCATTCCATTGCATTCCATTCCATTCCATTCCATTCCATTCCGTTCCGTTCTACTCGGTTACATTCCATTCAATTCCATTCCATTCCGTTCTACTCGGGTAGATTCCATTCCATTCCATTCCATTCCTTTCCATTCCATTGCATTCCATTGCATTGCATTGCACTCAATTCAATTCCATTCCATTCCATTCCATTCCATTCCATTCCATTCCATTCCATTCCGTTCCGTTCAACTCGGTTACATTCCATTCAATTACATTCCATTCCGTTCTACTCGGTTACATTCCATTCCATTCCATTCCATTCCATTCCAATCCATTCCATTCCATTCCATTCCGTTCTACTTTGGTACATTCCATTCCATTCCATTCCGTTCCATTCCATTCCATTCCATTCCATTCCGTTCTACTTTGGTACATTCCATTCCATTCCATTCCATTCCATTCCATTCCATTACATTCCATTCCATTCCATTCCGTTCTACTCGGGTTGATTCCATTCTATTCCATTCCATTCCATTCCATTCCATTCCATTCCATTCCATTCCATTCCATGGAATTCCATTCCATTCCATGGAATTCCATTCCATTCCATGGAATTCCATTCCATTCCATTCCATTCCATGGAATTCCATTCCATTCCATTCTATTCCATTCCATTCCATTCCATTCCATTCCATTCCATTGAATTCCATTCCGTTCCATTCCATTCCATTGAATTCCATTCCATTCCATTCCATTCCATTCCATTCCATTCCATTCCATTGAATTCCATTCCATTCCATTCCATTCCATTCCATTCCATTCCATCCCATTCCATTCCATTCCATTCCATTCCGTTCTACTCGGGTTGATTCCATTCTATTCCATTCCATTCCATTCGATCCCATTTGATTCCATTCGATTCCATTCAATTCCATTCGATTCCATTCCATTCCACTCCATTCCATTCCATTGAATTCCATTCCATTCCATTCCATTCCATTCCATTCCATTCCATTCCATTCCATTGAATTCCATTCCATTCCATTCCATTCCATTCCATTGAATTCCGTTCCATTCCATTCCATTCCGTTCCGTTCCGTCCCGTTCCGTTCCGTTCCGTTCCGTTGCGTTCCGTTCCGTTCTACTCGGGTTGATTAAATTCTATTCCATTCCATTCTATTCGATTCCATTCGATTCCAATCGATTCCATTCGATTCCATTCGATTCCATTGAATTCCATTCCATTCCATTCCATTCCATTGAATTCCGTTGCATTATATTCCATTCCGTTCCGTTCCGCCCCGTTCCATTCCGTTCCGTTCCGTTGCGTGCCGTTCCGTTCTACTCGGGTTGATTCCATTCCATTCCATTCCATTCCATTCCATTCCATTCCATAGAATTCCATTCCATTCCATTCCATTCCACTCAATTCCGTTCCATTCCATTCCATTCCATTCCGTTCCGTTCCGTTCCGTTCCGTTCCGTTGCGTTCCGTTCCGTTCCGTTGTGTTCCGTTCCGTTCTACTTGGGTTGATTCCATTCTATTCCATTCCATTCCAATCCATTCCATTCTATTCCATTGAATTCCATTCCATTCCATTCCATTCCATTCCATTCCATTCCATTCCATTCCATTCCATGGAATTCCGTTCCATTCCATTCCATTCCGTTCCGTTCCGTCCCGTTCCGTTCCGTTCCGTTCCGTTGCGTTCCGCTCCGTTCTACTCGGGTTGATTCCATTCTATTCCATTCCATTCCATTCGATTCCATTCGATTCCATTCGATTCCACTCCATTCCATTCCATAGAATTCCATTCCATTCCATTCCATTCCATTGAATTCCATTCCATTCCATTCCATTCCATAGAATTCCATTCCATTCCATTCCATTCCATTGAATTCCATTCCATTCCATTCCATTCCATTCCATTCCATTCCATTCCATTCCATTCTACTGGTGTCCATTCCATTCCATTCCATTCCATTCCATTCCATTCCTTTCCATTCCTTTCCATTCCATTGCATTCCATTGCATTCCATTCCATTCCATTCCATTCCATTCCATTCCATTCCACTCCACTCCACTCCACTCCACTCCATTCCACTCCACTCCACTCCGGTACATTCCATTCCATTCCATTCCATTCCATTCCATTCCATTCCGTGCTTCTCGGGTACATTCCGTTCCGTTCCATTCCATTCCATTCCATTCCATTCCGTTCCAGTGCACTCTACTCCACTCCACTCCACTCCACTCCACTCCGGTACATTCCATTCCATTCCATTCCATTCCATTCCATTCCATTTCCATTCCCATTCCATTTCCATTCCCGTTCCATTTCCATTCCCGTTTCTTTTCCATTCCCGTTCCATTTCCATTCCAGTTCCATTACCATTCCCGTTCCATTTCCATTCCCGATCCATTTCCATTCCCGTTCCTTTTCCATTCCCGTTCCATTTCCATTCCCGTTCCGTTACCATTCCCGTTCCATTTCCGTTCCCGTTCCGTTTCCGTTCCCGTTCCATTTCCGTTCTCGTTCCGTTTCCGTTCCCGTTCCATTTCCATTCCCGTTCCATTTCCGTTCCCGTTCCATTTCCATTCCCGTTCCATTTCCATTCCCTTTCCATTTCCATTTCATTCCATTCCATTCTGCTCGGGTACATTCCATTCCATTCCATTGCATTCTATTCCGTTCTGCTCCTGTCCATTCCATTCCATTCCATTCCGTTCCATTCCGTTCTACTCGGGTAGATTCCATTCCATTCCATTCCATTCCATTCCATTCCATTCCATTCCATTCTACTGGTGTCCATTCCATTCCATTCCATTCCATTCCATTCCATTCCATTCCATTCCATTGCATTCCATTCCATTCCATTCCATTCCATTCCGTTCCGTTCTACTCGGTTACATTCCATTCAATTCCATTCCATTCCGTTCTACTCGGGTAGATTCCATTCCATTCCATTCCATTCCTTTCCATTCCATTGCATTCCATTGCATTGCATTGCACTCAATTCAATTCCATTCCATTCCATTCCATTCCATTCCGTTCCATTCCATTCCATTGAATTCCATTCCATTCCATTCCATTCCATTCCATTCCATTCCATTCCATTCCATTGAATTCCATTCCATTCCATTCCATTCCATTCCATTCCATTCCATCCCATTCCATTCCATTCCATTCCATTCCGTTCTACTCGGGTTGATTCCATTCTATTCCATTCCATTCCATTCGATCCCATTTGATTCCATTCGATTCCATTCAATTCCATTCGATTCCATTCCATTCCACTCCATTCCATTCCATTGAATTCCATTCCATTCCATTCCATTCCATTCCATTCCATTCCATTCCATTCCATTGAATTCCATTCCATTCCATTCCATTCCATTCCATTGAATTCCATTCCATTCCATTCCATTCAATTGAATTCCGTTCCATTCCATTCCATTCCGTTCCGTTCCGTCCCGTTCCGTTCCGTTCCGTTCCGTTGCGTTCCGTTCCGTTCTACTCGGGTTGATTAAATTCTATTCCATTCCATTCTATTCGATTCCATTCGATTCCAATCGATTCCATTCGATTCCATTCGATTCCATTGAATTCCATTCCATTCCATTCCATTCCATTGAATTCCGTTGCATTATATTCCATTCCGTTCCGTTCCGCCCCGTTCCATTCCGTTCCGTTCCGTTGCGTGCCGTTCCGTTCTACTCGGGTTGATTCCATTCCATTCCATTCCATTCCATAGAATTCCATTCCATTCCATTCCATTCCACTGAATTCCGTTCCATTCCATTCCATTCAGTTCCGTTCCGTTCCGTTCCGTTCCGTTGCGTTCCGTTCCGTTCCGTTGTGTTCCGTTCCGTTCTACTTGGGTTGATTCCATTCTATTCCATTCCATTCCAATCCATTCCATTCTATTCCATTGAATTCCATTCCATTCCATTCCATTCCATTCCATTCCATTCCATTCCATTCCATGGAATTCCGTTCCATTCCATTCCATTCCGTTCCGTTCCGTCCCGTTCCGTTCCGTTCCGTTCCGTTGCGTTCCGTTCCGTTCTACTCGGGTTGATTCCATTCTATTCCATTCCATTCCATTCGATTCCATTCGATTCCATTCGATTCCACTCCATTCCATTCCATAGAATTCCATTCCATTACATTCCATTCCATTCCATTGAATTCCATTCCATTCCATTCCATTCCATAGAATTCCATTCCATTCCATTCCATTCCATTGAATTCCATTCCATTCCATTCCATTCCATTCCATTCCATTCCATTCCATTCCATTCTACTGGTGTCCATTCCATTCCATTCCATTCCATTCCATTCCATTCCATTCCATTCCTTTCCATTCCATTGCATTCCATTGCATTCCATTCCATTCCATTCCATTCCATTCCACTCCACTCCACTCCACTCCACTCCATTCCACTCCACTCCACTCCGGTACATTCCATTCCATTCCATTCCATTCCATTCCATTCCATTCCATTCCGTGCTTCTCGGGTACATTCCGTTCCGTTCCATTCCATTCCATTCCATTCCATTCCGTTCCAGTGCACTCTACTCCACTCCACTCCACTCCACTCCACTCCGGTACATTCCATTCCATTCCATTCCATTCCATTCCATTTCCATTCCCATTCCATTTCCATTCCCGTTCCATTTCCATTCCCGTTTCTTTTCCATTCCCGTTCCATTTCCATTCCAGTTCCATTACCATTCCCGTTCCATTTCCATTCCCGATCCATTTCCATTCCCGTTCCTTTTCCATTCCCGTTCCATTTCCATTCCCGTTCCGTTACCATTCCCGTTCCATTTCCGTTCCCGTTCCGTTTCCGTTCCCGTTCCATTTCCGTTCTCGTTCCGTTTCCGTTCCCGTTCCATTTCCATTCCCGTTCCATTTCCGTTCCCGTTCCATTTCCATTCCCGTTCCATTTCCATTCCCTTTCCATTTCCATTTCATTCCATTCCATTCTGCTCGGGTACATTCCATTCCATTCCATTGCATTCTATTCCGTTCTGCTCCTGTCCATTCCATTCCATTCCATTCCGTTCCATTCCGTTCTACTCGGGTAGATTCCATTCCATTCCATTCCATTCCATTCCATTCCATTCCATTCTACTGGTGTCCAATCCATTCCATTCCATTCCATTCCATTCCATTCCATTGCTTTCCATTCCATTCCATTCCATTCCATTCCGTTCCGTTCTACTCGGTTACATTCCATTCAATTCCATTCCATTCCGTTCTACTCGGGTAGATTCCATTCCATTCCATTCCATTCCTTTCCATTCCATTGCATTCCATTGCATTGCATTGCACTCAATTCAATTCCATTCCATTCCATTCCATTCCATTCCATTCCGTTCCGTTCAACTCGGTTACATTCCATTCAATTACATTCCATTCCGTTCTACTCGGTTACATTCCATTCCATTCCATTCCATTCCATTCCAATCCATTCCATTCCATTCCATTCCGTTCTACTCGGGTACATTCCATTCCATTCCATTCCATTCCATTCCATTCCATTCCATTCCGTTGTACTTTGGTACATTCCATTCCATTCCATTCCATTCCATTCCATTCCATTCCATTACATTCCATTCCATTCCATTCCGTTGTACTCAGGTTGATTCCATTCTATTCCATTCCATTCCATTCCATTCCATTGAATTCCATTCCATTCCATTCCATTCCATTGAATTCCATTCCATTCCTTCCCATTCCTTTCCATTCCATTCCATTCCATTCCATTCCATGGAATTCCATTCCATTCCATTCCATTCCATTCCATTGAATTCCATTCCATTCCATTCCATTCAATTGAATTCCGTTCCATTCCATTCCATTCCATTCCATTGAATTCCATTCCATTCCATTCCATTCCATTCCATTGAATTCCATTCCATTCCATTCCATTCAATTGAATTCCGTTCCATTCCATTCCATTCCGTTCCGTTCCGTCCCGTTCCGTTCCGTTCCGTTACGTTGCGTTCCGTTCCGTTCTACTCGGGTTGATTAAATTCTATTCCATTCCATTCTATTCGATTCCATTCGATTCCAATCGATTCCATTCGATTCCATTCGATTCCATTGAATTCCATTCCATTCCTTTCCATTCCATTGAATTCCGTTGTATTATATTCCATTCCGTTCCGTTCCGCCCCGTTCCATTCCGTTCCGTTCCGTTGCGTGCCGTTCCGTTCTACTCGGGTTGATTCCATTCCATTCCATTCCATTCCATTCCATTCCATTCCATTCCATTCCATTCCATTGAATTCCATTCCATTCCATTCCATTCCATTCCATTCCATTCCATTCCGTTCTACTCGGGTTGATTCCATTCTATTCCATTCCATTCCATTCGATCTCATTCGATTCCATTCGATTCCATTCGATTCCACTCCATTCCATTCCATTGAATTCCATTCCATTCCATTCCATTCCATTCCATTCCATTCCATTCCATTGAATTCCTTTCCATTCCATTCCATTCCATTCCATTCCATTCCATTCCATTCCATTCCATTGAATTCCATTCCATTCCATTGAATTCCATTCGATTCCATTCCATTCCATTGAATTCCGTTCCAGTCCATTCCATTCCATTCCATTCCATTCCATTGAATTCCATTCCATTCCATTACATAGAATTCCGTTCCATTCCATTCCATTCCATTCCATTCCATGGAATTCCATTCCATTCCATTCCATTCCATTCCATTCCATTCCATTCCATTCCATTGAATTCCATTCCGTTCCATTCCATTCCATTGAATTCCATTCCATTCCATTCCATTCCATTCCATTCCATTCCATTCCATTCCATTCCATTCCATTCCATCCCATTCCATTCCATTCCATTCCATTCCGTTCTACTCGGGTTGATTCCATTCTATTCCATTCCATTCCATTCGATCCCATTTGATTCCATTCGATTCCATTCAATTCCATTCGATTCCATTCCATTCCACTCCATTCCATTCCATTGAATTCCATTCCATTCCATTCCATTCCATTCCATTCCATTCCATTCCATTGAATTCCATTCCATTCCATTCCATTCCATTCCATTGAATTCCATTCCATTCCATTCCATTCAATTGAATTCCGTTCCATTCCATTCCATTCCGTTCCGTTCCGTCCCGTTCCGTTCCGTTCCGTTCCGTTGCGTTCCGTTCCGTTCTACTCGGGTTGATTAAATTCTATTCCATTCCATTCTATTCGATTCCATTCGATTCCAATCGATTCCATTCGATTCCATTCGATTCCATTGAATTCCATTCCATTCCATTCCATTCCATTGAATTCCGTTGCATTATATTCCATTCCGTTCCGTTCCGCCCCGTTCCATTCCGTTCCGTTCAGTTGCGTGCCGTTCCGTTCTACTCGGGTTGATTCCATTCCATTCCATTCCATTCCATTCCATTCCATAGAATTCCATTCCATTCCATTCCATTCCACTGAATTCCGTTCCATTCCATTCCATTCCATTCCGTTCCGTTCCGTTCCGTTCCGTTCCGTTGCGTTCCGTTCCGTTCCGTTGTGTTCCGTTCCGTTCTACTTGGGTTGATTCCATTCTATTCCATTCCATTCCAATCCATTCCATTCTATTCCATTGAATTCCATTCCATTCCATTCCATTCCATTCCATTCCATTCCATTCCATTCCATGGAATTCCGTTCCATTCCATTCCATTCCGTTCCGTTCCGTCCCGTTCCGTTCCGTTCCGTTCCGTTGCGTTCCGTTCCGTTCTACTCGGGTTGATTCCATTCTATTCCATTCCATTCCATTCGATTCCATTCGATTCCATTCGATTCCACTCCATTCCATTCCACAGAATTCCATTCCATTCCATTCCATTCCATTGAATTCCATTCCATTCCATTCCATTCCATAGAATTCCATTCCATTCCATTCCATTCCATTGAATTCCATTCCATTCCATTCCATTCCATTCCATTCCATTCCATTCCATTCCATTCCATTCTACTGGTGTCCATTCCATTCCATTCCATTCCATTCCATTCCATTCCATTCCATTCCATTCCTTTCCATTCCATTGCATTCCATTGCATTCCATTCCATTCCATTCCATTCCATTCCATTCCATTCCACTCCACTCCACTCCACTCCACTCCATTCCACTCCACTCCACTCCGGTACATTCCATTCCATTCCATTCCATTCCATTCCATTCCATTCCATTCCGTGCTTCTCGGGTACATTCCGTTCCGTTCCATTCCATTCCATTCCATTCCATTCCGTTCCAGTGCACTCTACTCCACTCCACTCCACTCCACTCCACTCCGGTACATTCCATTCCATTCCATTCCATTCCATTCCATTCCATTCCATTTCCATTCCCATTCCATTTCCATTCCCGTTCCATTTCCATTCCCGTTTCTTTTCCATTCCCGTTCCATTTCCATTCCAGTTCCATTACCATTCCCGTTCCATTTCCATTCCCGATCCATTTCCATTCCCGTTCCTTTTCCATTCCCGTTCCATTTCCATTCCCGTTCTGTTACCATTCCCGTTCCATTTCCGTTCCCGTTCCGTTTCCGTTCCCGTTCCATTTCCGTTCTCGTTCCGTTTCCGTTCCCGTTCCATTTCCATTCCCGTTCCATTTCCGTTCCCGTTCCATTTCCATTCCCGTTCCATTTCCATTCCCTTTCCATTTCCATTTCATTCCATTCCATTCTGCTCGGGTACATTCCATTCCATTCCATTGCATTCTATTCCGTTCTGCTCCTGTCCATTCCATTCCATTCCATTCCGTTCCATTCCGTTCTACTCGGGTAGATTCCATTCCATTCCATTCCATTCCATTCCATTCTACTGGTGTCCATTCCATTCCATTCCATTCCATTCCATTCCATTCCATTCCATTCCATTGCATTCCATTCCATTCCATTCCATTCCATTCCGTTCCGTTCTACTCGGTTACATTCCATTCAATTCCATTCCATTCCGTTCTACTCGGGTAGATTCCATTCCATTCCATTCCATTCCTTTCCATTCCATTGCATTCCATTGCATTGCATTGCACTCAATTCAATTCCATTCCATTCCATTCCATTCCATTCCATTCCATTCCATTCCGTTCCAGTGCACTCTACTCCACTCCACTCCACTCCACTCCACTCCGGTACATTCCATTCCATTCCATTCCATTCCATTCCATTTCCATTCCCATTCCATTTCCATTCCCGTTCCATTTCCATTCCCGTTTCTTTTCCATTCCCGTTCCATTTCCATTCCAGTTCCATTACCATTCCCGTTCCATTTCCATTCCCGATCCATTTCCATTCCCGTTCCTTTTCCATTCCCGTTCCATTTCCATTCCCGTTCCGTTACCATTCCCGTTCCATTTCCGTTCCCGTTCCGTTTCCGTTCCCGTTCCATTTCCGTTCTCGTTCCGTTTCCGTTCCCGTTCCATTTCCATTCCCGTTCCATTTCCGTTCCCGTTCCATTTCCATTCCCGTTCCATTTCCATTCCCTTTCCATTTCCATTTCATTCCATTCCATTCTGCTCGGGTACATTCCATTCCATTCCATTGCATTCTATTCCGTTCTGCTCCTGTCCATTCCATTCCATTCCATTCCGTTCCATTCCGTTCTACTCGGGTAGATTCCATTCCATTCCATTCCATTCCATTCCATTCCATTCCATTCTACTGGTGTCCAATCCATTCCATTCCATTCCATTCCATTCCATTCCATTCCATTCCATTGCTTTCCATTCCATTCCATTCCATTCCATTCCGTTCCGTTCTACTCGGTTACATTCCATTCAATTCCATTCCATTCCGTTCTACTCGGGTAGATTCCATTCCATTCCATTCCATTCCTTTCCATTCCATTGCATTCCATTGCATTGCATTGCACTCAATTCAATTCCATTCCATTCCATTCCATTCCATTCCATTCCGTTCCGTTCAACTCGGTTACATTCCATTCAATTACATTCCATTCCGTTCTACTCGGTTACATTCCATTCCATTCCATTCCATTCCATTCCAATCCATTCCATTCCATTCCATTCCGTTCTACTCGGGTACATTCCATTCCATTCCATTCCATTCCATTCCATTCCATTCCATTCCGTTGTACTTTGGTACATTCCATTCCATTCCATTCCATTCCATTCCATTCCATTCCATTACATTCCATTCCATTCCATTCCGTTGTACTCAGGTTGATTCCATTCTATTCCATTCCATTCCATTCCATTCCATTGAATTCCATTCCATTCCATTCCATTCCATTGAATTCCATTCCATTCCTTCCCATTCCTTTCCATTCCATTCCATTCCATTCCATTCCATGGAATTCCATTCCATTCCATTCCATTCCATTCCATTGAATTCCATTCCATTCCATTCCATTCAATTGAATTCCGTTCCATTCCATTCCATTCCATTCCATTGAATTCCATTCCATTCCATTCCATTCCATTCCATTGAATTCCATTCCATTCCATTCCATTCAATTGAATTCCGTTCCATTCCATTCCATTCCGTTCCGTTCCGTCCCGTTCCGTTCCGTTCCGTTACGTTGCGTTCCGTTCCGTTCTACTCGGGTTGATTAAATTCTATTCCATTCCATTCTATTCGATTCCATTCGATTCCAATCGATTCCATTCGATTCCATTCGATTCCATTGAATTCCATTCCATTCCTTTCCATTCCATTGAATTCCGTTGTATTATATTCCATTCCGTTCCGTTCCGCCCCGTTCCATTCCGTTCCGTTCCGTTGCGTGCCGTTCCGTTCTACTCGGGTTGATTCCATTCCATTCCATTCCATTCCATTCCATTCCATTCCATTCCATTCCATTCCATTGAATTCCATTCCATTCCATTCCATTCCATTCCATTCCATTCCATTCCATTCCGTTCTACTCGGGTTGATTCCATTCTATTCCATTCCATTCCATTCGATCTCATTCGATTCCATTCGATTCCATTCGATTCCACTCCATTCCATTCCATTGAATTCCATTCCATTCCATTCCATTCCATTCCATTCCATTCCATTGAATTCCTTTCCATTCCATTCCATTCCATTCCATTCCATTCCATTCCATTCCATTCCATTGAATTCCATTCCATTCCATTGAATTCCATTCCATTCCATTCCATTCCATTGAATTCCGTTCCAGTCCATTCCATTCCATTCCATTCCATTCCATTGAATTCCATTCCATTCCATTACATAGAATTCCGTTCCATTCCATTCCATTCCATTCCATTCCATTCCATTCCATTCCATGGAATTCCATTCCATTCCATTCCATTCCATGGAATTCCATTCCATTCCATTCCATTCCATTCCATTCCATTCCATTCCATTCCATTGAATTCCATTCCGTTCCATTCCATTCCATTGAATTCCATTCCATTCCATTCCATTCCATTCCATTCCATTCCATTCCATTCCATTCCATTCCATTCCATTCCATCCCATTCCATTCCATTCCATTCCATTCCGTTCTACTCGGGTTGATTCCATTCTATTCCATTCCATTCCATTCGATCCCATTTGATTCCATTCGATTCCATTCAATTCCATTCGATTCCATTCCATTCCACTCCATTCCATTCCATTGAATTCCATTCCATTCCATTCCATTCCATTCCATTCCATTCCATTCCATTCCATTGAATTCCATTCCATTCCATTCCATTCCATTCCATTGAATTCCATTCCATTCCATTCCATTCAATTGAATTCCGTTCCATTCCATTCCATTCCGTTCCGTTCCGTCCCGTTCCGTTCCGTTCCGTTCCGTTGCGTTCCGTTCCGTTCTACTCGGGTTGATTAAATTCTATTCCATTCCATTCTATTCGATTCCATTCGATTCCAATCGATTCCATTCGATTCCATTCGATTCCATTGAATTCCATTCCATTCCATTCCATTCCATTGAATTCCGTTGCATTATATTCCATTCCGTTCCGTTCCGCCCCGTTCCATTCCGTTCCGTTCCGTTGCGTGCCGTTCCGTTCTACTCGGGTTGATTCCATTCCATTCCATTCCATTCCATTCCATTCCATAGAATTCCATTCCATTCCATTCCATTCCACTGAATTCCGTTCCATTCCATTCCATTCCATTCCGTTCCGTTCCGTTCCGTTCCGTTCCGTTGCGTTCCGTTCCGTTCCGTTGTGTTCCGTTCCGTTCTACTTGGGTTGATTCCATTCTATTCCATTCCATTCCAATCCATTCCATTCTATTCCATTGAATTCCATTCCATTCCATTCCATTCCATTCCATTCCATTCCATTCCATTCCATGGAATTCCGTTCCATTCCATTCCATTCCGTTCCGTTCCGTCCCGTTCCGTTCCGTTCCGTTCCGTTGCGTTCCGTTCCGTTCTACTCGGGTTGATTCCATTCTATTCCATTCCATTCCATTCGATTCCATTCGATTCCATTCGATTCCACTCCATTCCATTCCACAGAATTCCATTCCATTCCATTCCATTCCATTGAATTCCATTCCATTCCATTCCATTCCATAGAATTCCATTCCATTCCATTCCATTCCATTGAATTCCATTCCATTCCATTCCATTCCATTCCATTCCATTCCATTCCATTCCATTCCATTCTACTGGTGTCCATTCCATTCCATTCCATTCCATTCCATTCCATTCCATTCCATTCTTTTCCATTCCATTGCATTCCATTGCATTCCATTCCATTCCATTCCATTCCATTCCATTCCATTCCATTCCACTCCACTCCACTCCACTCCACTCCATTCCACTCCACTCCACTCCGGTACATTCCATTCCATTCCATTCCATTCCATTCCATTCCATTCCGTGCTTCTCGGGTACATTCCGTTCCGTTCCATTCCATTCCATTCCATTCCATTCCGTTCCAGTGCACTCTACTCCACTCCACTCCACTCCACTCCACTCCGGTACATTCCATTCCATTCCATTCCATTCCATTCCATTCCATTCCATTTCCATTCCCATTCCATTTCCATTCCCGTTCCATTTCCATTCCCGTTTCTTTTCCATTCCCGTTCCATTTCCATTCCAGTTCCATTACCATTCCCGTTCCATTTCCATTCCCGATCCATTTCCATTCCCGTTCCTTTTCCATTCCCGTTCCATTTCCATTCCCGTTCTGTTACCATTCCCGTTCCATTTCCGTTCCCGTTCCGTTTCCGTTCCCGTTCCATTTCCGTTCTCGTTCCGTTTCCGTTCCCGTTCCATTTCCATTCCCGTTCCATTTCCGTTCCCGTTCCATTTCCATTCCCGTTCCATTTCCATTCCCTTTCCATTTCCATTTCATTCCATTCCATTCTGCTCGGGTACATTCCATTCCATTCCATTGCATTCTATTCCGTTCTGCTCCTGTCCATTCCATTCCATTCCATTCCGTTCCATTCCGTTCTACTCGGGTAGATTCCATTCCATTCCATTCCATTCCATTCCATTCTACTGGTGTCCATTCCATTCCATTCCATTCCATTCCATTCCATTCCATTCCATTCCATTCCATTGCATTCCATTCCATTCCATTCCATTCCATTCCGTTCCGTTCTACTCGGTTACATTCCATTCAATTCCATTCCATTCCGTTCTACTCGGGTAGATTCCATTCCATTCCATTCCATTCCTTTCCATTCCATTGCATTCCATTGCATTGCATTGCACTCAATTCAATTCCATTCCATTCCATTCCATTCCATTCCATTCCATTCCATTCCGTTCCGTTCAACTCGGATACATTCCATTCAATTACATTCCATTCCGTTCTACTCGGTTACATTCCATTCCATTCCATTCCATTCCATTCCAATCCATTCCATTCCATTCCATTCCGTTCTACTCGGGTACATTCCATTCCATTCCATTCCGTTCCATTCCATTCCATTCCATTCCATTCCGTTCTACTTTGGTACATTCCATTCCATTCCATTCCATTCCATTCCATTCCATTCCATTCCATTCCATTCCATTCCATTCCGTTCTACTCGGGTTGATTCCATTCTATTCCATTCCATTCCATTCCATTCCATTCCATTCCATTCCATTCCATTCCATTCCATTCCATGGAATTCCATTCCATTCCATTCCATTCCATGGAATTCCATTCCATTCCATTCCATTCCATTCCATTCCATGGAATTCCATTCCATTCCATTCTATTCCATTCCATTCCATTCCATTCCATTCCATTCCATTCCATTGAATTCCATTCCATTCCATTCCATTCCATTCCATTGAATTCCATTCCATTCCATTCCATTCCATTCCATTCCATTCCATTCCATTCCATTCCATTCCATTCCATTCCATTCCATTCCATTCCATTCCATTCTACTGGTGTCCATTCCATTCCATTCCATTCCATTCCATTCCATTCCATTCCATTCCATTCCATTCCATTCTACTGGTGTCCATTCCATTCCATTCCATTCCATTCCACTCCATTCCATTCCTTTCCATTCCATTGCATTCCATTGCATTCCATTCCATTCCATTCCATTCCATTCCATTCCATTCCATTCCACTCCACTCCACTCCACTCCACTCCATTCCACTCCACTCCACTCCGGTACATTCCATTCCATTCCATTCCATTCCATTCCATTCCATTCCATTCCATTCCGTGCTTCTCGGGTACATTCCGTTCCGTTCCATTCCATTCCATTCCATTCCATTCCGTTCCAGTGCACTCTACTCCACTCCACTCCACTCCACTCCACTCCGGTACATTCCATTCCATTCCATTCCATTCCATTCCATTCCATTTCCATTCCCATTCCATTTCCATTCCCGTTCCATTTCCATTCCCGTTTCTTTTCCATTCCCGTTCCATTTCCATTCCAGTTCCATTACCATTCCCGTTCCATTTCCATTCCCGATCCATTTCCATTCCCGTTCCTTTTCCATTCCCGTTCCATTTCCATTCCCGTTCCGTTACCATTCCCGTTCCATTTCCGTTCCCGTTCCGTGTCCGTTCCCGTTCCATTTCCGTTCTCGTTCCGTTTCCGTTCCCGTTCCATTTCCATTCCCGTTCCATTTCCGTTCCCGTTCCATTTCCATTCCCGTTCCATTTCCATTCCCTTTCCATTTCCATTTCATTCCATTCCGTTCTGCTCGGGTACATTCCATTCCATTCCATTGCATTCCATTCCGTTCTGCTCCTGTCCATTCCATTCCATTCCATTCCGTTCCATTCCGTTCTACTCGGGTAGATTCCATTCCATTCCATTCCATTCCATTCCATTCCATTCCATTCCATTCCATTCTACTGGTGTCCATTCCATTCCATTCCATTCCATTCCATTCCATTCCATTCCATTGCATTCCATTCCATTCCATTCCATTCCGTTCCGTTCTACTCGGTTACATTCCATTCAATTCCATTCCATTCCGTTCTACTCGGGTAGATTCCATTCCATTCCATTCCATTCCTTTCCATTCCATTGCATTCCATTGCATTGCATTGCACTCAATTCCATTCCATTCCATTCCATTCCATTCCATTCCATTCCATTCCATTCCATTCCGTTCCGTTCAACTCGGTTACATTCCATTCAATTACATTCCATTCCGTTCTACTCGGTTACATTCCATTCCATTCCATTCCATTCCAATCCATTCCATTCCATACCATTCCGTTCTACTCGGGTACATTCCATTCCATTCCATTCCATTCCATTCCATACCATTCCATTCCATTCCGTTCTACTTTGGTACATTCCATTCCATTCCATTCCATTCCATTCCATTCCATTCCATTCCATTCCATTCCGTTCCGTTCCATTCCACTCCATTACATTCCATTCCATTCCATTCCGTTCTACTCAGGTTGATTCCATTCTATTCCATTCCATTCCATTCCATTCCATTCCATTTCATTCCATTCGATTCCATTCCATTCCATTCCATTGAATTCCATTCCATTCCATTCCATTCCATGGAATTCCATTCCATTCCATTCCATTCCATTCCATTACATTCCATTCCATTCCATTCCGTTCTACTCAGGTTGATTCCATTCTATTCCATTCCATTCCATTCCATTCCATTCCATTTCATTCCATTCGATTCCATTCCATTCCATTCCATGGAATTCCATTCCATTCCATTCCATTCCATGGAATTCCATTCCATTCCATTCCATTCCATTCCATTCCATTCCATTCCATTCCATTCCATTCCATGGAATTCCATTCCATTCCATTCCATTCCATTCCATTCCATTCCATTCCATTCCATTCCATTGAATTCCATTCCGTTCCATTCCATTCCATTGAATTCCATTCCATTCCATTCCATTCCATTCCATTCCATTCCATTCCATCCCATCCCATTCCATTCCATTCCATTCCATCCCATTCCATTCCATTCCATTCCATTCCATTCCATTCCATTCCATTCCATTCCATTCCATTCTATTCCATTCCATTCCAATCCATTCCATTCTATTCCATTGAATTCCATTCCATTCCATTCCATTCCATTCCATTCCATGGAATTCCGTTCCATTCCATTCCATTCCGTTCCGTTCCGTCCCGTTCCGTTCCGTTCCGTTCCGTTGCGTTCCGTTCCGTTCTACTCGGGTTGATTCCATTCTATTCCATTCCATTCCATTCGATTCCATTCGATTCCATTCGATTCCACTCCATTCCATTCCATAGAATTCCATTCCATTCCATTCCATTCCATTGAATTCCATTCCATTCCATTCCATTCCATAGAATTCCATTCCATTCCATTCCATTCCATTGAATTCCATTCCATTCCATTCCATTCCATTCCATTCCATTCCATTCCATTCCATTCCATTCCATTCCATTGAATTCCATTCCGTTCCATTCCATTCCATTGAATTCCATTCCATTCCATTCCATTCCATTCCATTCCATTCCATTCCATTCCATTCCATTCCATTCCATCCCATTCCATTCCATTCCATTCCATTCCGTTCTACTCGGGTTGATTCCATTCTATTCCATTCCATTCCATTCGATCCCATTTGATTCCATTCGATTCCATTCAATTCCATTCGATTCCATTCCATTCCACTCCATTCCATTCCATTGAATTCCATTCCATTCCATTCCATTCCATTCCATTCCATTCCATTCCATTCCATTGAATTCCATTCCATTCCATTCCATTCCATTCCATTGAATTCCATTCCATTCCATTCCATTCAATTGAATTCCGTTCCATTCCATTCCATTCCGTTCCGTTCCGTCCCGTTCCGTTCCGTTCCGTTCCGTTGCGTTCCGTTCCGTTCTACTCGGGTTGAGTAAATTCTATTCCATTCCATTCTATTCGATTCCATTCGATTCCAATCGATTCCATTCGATTCCATTCGATTCCATTGAATTCCATTCCATTCCATTCCATTCCATTGAATTCCGTTGCATTATATTCCATTCCGTTCCGTTCCGCCCCGTTCCATTCCGTTCCGTTCCGTTGCGTGCCGTTCCGTTCTACTCGGGTTGATTCCATTCCATTCCATTCCATTCCATTCCATTCCATAGAATTCCATTCCATTCCATTCCATTCCACTGAATTCCGTTCCATTCCATTCCATTCCATTCCGTTCCGTTCCGTTCCGTTCCGTTCCGTTGCGTTCCGTTCCGTTCCGTTGTGTTCCGTTCCGTTCTACTTGGGTTGATTCCATTCTATTCCATTCCATTCCAATCCATTCCATTCTATTCCATTGAATTCCATTCCATTCCATTCCATTCCATTCCATTCCATTCCATTCCATTCCATGGAATTCCGTTCCATTCCATTCCATTCCGTTCCGTTCCGTCCCGTTCCGTTCCGTTCCGTTCCGTTGCGTTCCGTTCCGTTCTACTCGGGTTGATTCCATTCTATTCCATTCCATTCCATTCGATTCCATTCGATTCCATTCGATTCCACTCCATTCCATTCCACAGAATTCCATTCCATTCCATTCCATTCCATTGAATTCCATTCCATTCCATTCCATTCCATAGAATTCCATTCCATTCCATTCCATTCCATTGAATTCCATTCCATTCCATTCCATTCCATTCCATTCCATTCCATTCCATTCCATTCCATTCTACTGGTGTCCATTCCATTCCATTCCATTCCATTCCATTCCATTCCATTCCATTCCATTCCTTTCCATTCCATTGCATTCCATTGCATTCCATTCCATTCCATTCCATTCCATTCCATTCCATTCCATTCCACTCCACTCCACTCCACTCCACTCCATTCCACTCCACTCCACTCCGGTACATTCCATTCCATTCCATTCCATTCCATTCCATTCCATTCCGTGCTTCTCGGGTACATTCCGTTCCGTTCCATTCCATTCCATTCCATTCCATTCCGTTCCAGTGCACTCTACTCCACTCCACTCCACTCCACTCCACTCCGGTACATTCCATTCCATTCCATTCCATTCCATTCCATTCCATTCCATTCCATTTCCATTCCCATTCCATTTCCATTCCCGTTCCATTTCCATTCCCGTTTCTTTTCCATTCCCGTTCCATTTCCATTCCAGTTCCATTACCATTCCCGTTCCATTTCCATTCCCGATCCATTTCCATTCCCGTTCCTTTTCCATTCCCGTTCCATTTCCATTCCCGTTCTGTTACCATTCCCGTTCCATTTCCGTTCCCGTTCCGTTTCCGTTCCCGTTCCATTTCCGTTCTCGTTCCGTTTCCGTTCCCGTTCCATTTCCATTCCCGTTCCATTTCCGTTCCCGTTCCATTTCCATTCCCGTTCCATTTCCATTCCCTTTCCATTTCCATTTCATTCCATTCCATTCTGCTCGGGTACATTCCATTCCATTCCATTGCATTCTATTCCGTTCTGCTCCTGTCCATTCCATTCCATTCCATTCCGTTCCATTCCGTTCTACTCGGGTAGATTCCATTCCATTCCATTCCATTCCATTCCATTCTACTGGTGTCCATTCCATTCCATTCCATTCCATTCCATTCCATTCCATTCCATTCCATTCCATTCCATTGCATTCCATTCCATTCCATTCCATTCCATTCCGTTCCGTTCTACTCGGTTACATTCCATTCAATTCCATTCCATTCCGTTCTACTCGGGTAGATTCCATTCCATTCCATTCCATTCCTTTCCATTCCATTGCATTCCATTGCATTGCATTGCACTCAATTCAATTCCATTCCATTCCATTCCATTCCATTCCATTCCATTCCATTCCGTTCCGTTCAACTCGGATACATTCCATTCAATTACATTCCATTCCGTTCTACTCGGTTACATTCCATTCCATTCCATTCCATTCCATTCCAATCCATTCCATTCCATTCCATTCCGTTCTACTCGGGTACATTCCATTCCATTCCATTCCGTTCCATTCCATTCCATTCCATTCCATTCCGTTCTACTTTGGTACATTCCATTCCATTCCATTCCATTCCATTCCATTCCATTCCATTCCATTCCATTCCATTCCATTCCATTCCGTTCTACTCGGGTTGATTCCATTCTATTCCATTCCATTCCATTCCATTCCATTCCATTCCATTCCATTCCATTCCATTCCATTCCATGGAATTCCATTCCATTCCATTCCATTCCATGGAATTCCATTCCATTCCATTCCATTCCATTCCATTCCATGGAATTCCATTCCATTCCATTCCATTCCATTCCATTCCATTCCATTCCATTCCATTCCATTCCATTCCATTCCATTGAATTCCATTCCATTCCATTCCATTCCATTCCATTGAATTCCATTCCATTCCATTCCATTCCATTCCATTCCATTCCATTCCATTCCATTCCATTCCATTCCATTCCATTCCATTCTACTGGTGTCCATTCCATTCCATTCCATTCCATTCCATTCCATTCCATTCCATTCCATTCCATTCTACTGGTGTCCATTCCATTCCATTCCATTCCATTCCACTCCATTCCATTCCTTTCCATTCCATTGCATTCCATTGCATTCCATTCCATTCCATTCCATTCCATTCCATTCCATTCCATTCCACTCCACTCCACTCCACTCCACTCCATTCCACTCCACTCCACTCCGGTACATTCCATTCCATTCCATTCCATTCCATTCCATTCCATTCCATTCCATTCCGTGCTTCTCGGGTACATTCCGTTCCGTTCCATTCCATTCCATTCCATTCCATTCCGTTCCAGTGCACTCTACTCCACTCCACTCCACTCCAGTCCACTCCGGTACATTCCATTCCATTCCATTCCATTCCATTCCATTCCATTTCCATTCCCATTCCATTTCCATTCCCGTTCCATTTCCATTCCCGTTTCTTTTCCATTCCCGTTCCATTTCCATTCCAGTTCCATTACCATTCCCGTTCCATTTCCATTCCCGATCCATTTCCATTCCCGTTCCTTTTCCATTCCCGTTCCATTTCCATTCCCGTTCCGTTACCATTCCCGTTCCATTTCCGTTCCCGTTCCGTGTCCGTTCCCGTTCCATTTCCGTTCTCGTTCCGTTTCCGTTCCCGTTCCATTTCCATTCCCGTTCCATTTCCGTTCCCGTTCCATTTCCATTCCCGTTCCATTTCCATTCCCTTTCCATTTCCATTTCATTCCATTCCGTTCTGCTCGGGTACATTCCATTCCATTCCATTGCATTCCATTCCGTTCTGCTCCTGTCCATTCCATTCCATTCCATTCCGTTCCATTCCGTTCTACTCGGGTAGATTCCATTCCATTCCATTCCATTCCATTCCATTCCATTCCATTCCATTCCATTCCATTCTACTGGTGTCCATTCCATTCCATTCCATTCCATTCCATTCCATTCCATTCCATTGCATTCCATTCCATTCCATTCCATTCCGTTCCGTTCTACTCGGTTACATTCCATTCAATTCCATTCCATTCCGTTCTACTCGGGTAGATTCCATTCCATTCCATTCCATTCCTTTCCATTCCATTGCATTCCATTGCATTGCATTGCACTCAATTCCATTCCATTCCATTCCATTCCATTCCATTCCATTCCATTCCATTCCATTCCGTTCCGTTCAACTCGGTTACATTCCATTCAATTACATTCCATTCCGTTCTACTCGGTTACATTCCATTCCATTCCATTCCATTCCAATCCATTCCATTCCATACCATTCCGTTCTACTCGGGTACATTCCATTCCATTCCATTCCATTCCATTCCATACCATTCCATTCCATTCCATTCTACTTTGGTACATTCCATTCCATTCCATTCCATTCCATTCCATTCCATTCCATTCCATTCCGTTCCGTTCCATTCCACTCCATTACATTCCATTCCATTCCATTCCGTTCTACTCAGGTTGATTCCATTCTATTCCATTCCATTCCATTCCATTCCATTCCATTTCATTCCATTCGATTCCATTCCATTCCATTCCATTGAATTCCATTCCATTCCATTCCATTCCATGGAATTCCATTCCATTCCATTCCATTCCATTCCATTACATTCCATTCCATTCCATTCCGTTCTACTCAGGTTGATTCCATTCTATTCCATTCCATTCCATTCCATTCCATTCCATTTCATTCCATTCGATTCCATTCCATTCCATTCCATGGAATTCCATTCCATTCCATTCCATTCCATGGAATTCCATTCCATTCCATTCCATTCCATTCCATTCCATTCCATTCCATTCCATTCCATTCCATGGAATTCCATTCCATTCCATTCCATTCCATTCCATTCCATTCCATTCCATTCCATTCCATTGAATTCCATTCCGTTCCATTCCATTCCATTGAATTCCATTCCATTCCATTCCATTCCATTCCATTCCATTCCATTCCATCCCATCCCATTCCATTCCATTCCATTCCATCCCATTCCATTCCATTCCATTCCATTCCATTCCATTCCATTCCATTCCATTCCATTCCATTCTATTCCATTCCATTCCAATCCATTCCATTCTATTCCATTGAATTCCATTCCATTCCATTCCATTCCATTCCATTCCATGGAATTCCGTTCCATTCCATTCCATTCCGTTCCGTTCCGTCCCGTTCCGTTCCGTTCCGTTCCGTTGCGTTCCGTTCCGTTCTACTCGGGTTGATTCCATTCTATTCCATTCCATTCCATTCGATTCCATTCGATTCCATTCGATTCCACTCCATTCCATTCCATAGAATTCCATTCCATTCCATTCCATTCCATTGAATTCCATTCCATTCCATTCCATTCCATAGAATTCCATTCCATTCCATTCCATTCCATTGAATTCCATTCCATTCCATTCCATTCCATTCCATTCCATTCCATTCCATTCCATTCCATTCTACTGGTGTCCATTCCATTCCATTCCATTCCATTCCATTCCATTCCATTCCTTTCCATTCCATTGCATTCCATTGCATTCCATTCCATTCCATTCCATTCCATTCCATTCCACTCCACTCCACTCCACTCCACTCCATTCCACTCCACTCCACTCCGGTACATTCCATTCCATTCCATTCCATTCCATTCCATTCCATTCCGTGCTTCTCGGGTACATTCCGTTCCGTTCCATTCCATTCCATTCCATTCCATTCCGTTCCAGTGCACTCTACTCCACTCCACTCCACTCCAGTCCACTCCGGTACATTCCATTCCATTCCATTCCATTCCATTCCATTCCATTCCATTTCCATTCCCATTCCATTTCCATTCCCGTTCCATTTCCATTCCCGTTTCTTTTCCATTCCCGTTCCATTTCCATTCCAGTTCCATTACCATTCCCGTTCCATTTCCATTCCCGATCCATTTCCATTCCCGTTCCTTTTCCATTCCCGTTCCATTTCCATTCCCGTTCCGTTACCATTCCCGTTCCATTTCCGTTCCCGTTCCGTTTCCGTTCCCGTTCCATTTCCGTTCTCGTTCCGTTTCCATTCCCGTTCCATTTCCATTCCCGTTCCATTTCCGTTCCCGTTCCATTTCCATTCCCGTTCCATTTCCATTCCCTTTCCATTTCCATTTCATTCCATTCCATTCTGCTCGGGTACATTCCATTCCATTCCATTGCATTCTATTCCGTTCTGCTCCTGTCCATTCCATTCCATTCCATTCCGTTCCATTCCGTTCTACTCGGGTAGATTCCATTCCATTCCATTCCATTCCATTCCATTCCATTCCATTCCATTCCATTCTACTGGTGTCCATTCCATTCCATTCCATTCCATTCCATTCCATTCCATTCCATTCCATTCCATTCCATTGCATTCCATTCCATTCCATTCCATTCCATTCCGTTCCGTTCTACTCGGTTACATTCCATTCAATTCCATTCCATTCCGTTCTACTCGGGTAGATTCCATTCCATTCCATTCCATTCCTTTCCATTCCATTGCATTCCATTGCATTGCATTGCACTCAATTCAATTCCATTCCATTCCATTCCATTCCATTCCATTCCATTCCATTCCGTTCCGTTCAACTCGGATACATTCCATTCAATTACATTCCATTCCGTTCTACTCGGTTACATTCCATTCCATTCCATTCCATTCCATTCCAATCCATTCCATTCCATTCCATTCCGTTCTACTCGGGTACATTCCATTCCATTCCATTCCGTTCCATTCCATTCCATTCCATTCCATTCCGTTCTACTTTGGTACATTCCATTCCATTCCATTCCATTCCATTCCATTCCATTCCATTCCATTACATTCCATTCCATTCCATTCCGTTCTACTCGGGTTGATTCCATTCTATTCCATTCCATTCCATTCCATTCCATTCCATTCCATTCCATTCCATTCCATTCCATTCCATGGAATTCCATTCCATTCCATTCCATTACATTCCATTCCATTCCATGGAATTCCATTCCATTCCATTCCATTCCATTCCATTCCATTCCATTCCATTCCATTCCATTCCATTCCATTCCATTCCATTCCATTCCATTGAATTCCATTCCATTCCATTCCATTCCATTCCATTGAATTCCATTCCATTCCATTCCATTCCATTGAATTCCATTCCATTCCATTCCATTCCATTCCATTCCATTCCATTCCATTCTACTGGTGTCCATTCCATTCCATTCCATTCCATTCCATTCCATTCCATTCCATTCCATTCCATTCCATTCTACTGGTGTCCATTCCATTCCATTCCATTCCATTCCACTCCATTCCATTCCTTTCCATTCCATTGCATTCCATTGCATTCCATTCCATTCCATTCCATTCCATTCCATTCCATTCCATTCCACTCCACTCCACTCCACTCCACTCCACTCCATTCCACTCCACTCCACTCCGGTACATTCCATTCCATTCCATTCCATTCCATTCCATTCCATTCCATTCCGTGCTTCTCGGGTACATTCCGTTCCGTTCCATTCCATTCCATTCCATTCCATTCCGTTCCAGTGCACTCTACTCCACTCCACTCCACTCCACTCCACTCCGGTACATTCCATTCCATTCCATTCCATTCCATTCCATTCCATTTCCATTCCCATTCCATTTCCATTCCCGTTCCATTTCCATTCCCGTTTCTTTTCCATTCCCGTTCCATTTCCATTCCAGTTCCATTACCATTCCCGTTCCATTTCCATTCCCGATCCATTTCCATTCCCGTTCCTTTTCCATTCCCGTTCCATTTCCATTCCCGTTCCGTTACCATTCCCGTTCCATTTCCGTTCCCGTTCCGTGTCCGTTCCCGTTCCATTTCCGTTCTCGTTCCGTTTCCGTTCCCGTTCCATTTCCATTCCCGTTCCATTTCCGTTCCCGTTCCATTTCCATTCCCGTTCCATTTCCATTCCCTTTCCATTTCCATTTCATTCCATTCCGTTCTGCTCGGGTACATTCCATTCCATTCCATTGCATTCCATTCCGTTCTGCTCCTGTCCATTCCATTCCATTCCATTCCGTTCCATTCCGTTCTACTCGGGTAGATTCCATTCCATTCCATTCCATTCCATTCCATTCCATTCCATTCCATTCCATTCCATTCTACTGGTGTCCATTCCATTCCATTCCATTCCATTCCATTCCATTCCATTCCATTGCATTCCATTCCATTCCATTCCATTCCGTTCCGTTCTACTCGGTTACATTCCATTCAATTCCATTCCATTCCGTTCTACTCGGGTAGATTCTATTCCATTCCATTCCATTCCTTTCCATTCCATTGCATTCCATTGCATTGCATTGCACTCAATTCCATTCCATTCCATTCCATTCCATTCCATTCCATTCCATTCCATTCCATTCCGTTCCGTTCAACTCGGTTACATTCCATTCAATTACATTCCATTCCGTTCTACTCGGTTACATTCCATTCCATTCCATTCCATTCCAATCCATTCCATTCCATACCATTCCGTTCTACTCGGGTACATTCCATTCCATTCCATTCCATTCCATTCCATACCATTCCATTCCATTCCGTTCTACTTTGGTACATTCCATTCCATTCCATTCCATTCCATTCCATTCCATTCCATTCCATTCCGTTCCGTTCCGTTCCATTCCATTCCATTACATTCCATTCCATTCCATTCCGTTCTACTCAGGTTGATTCCATTCTATTCCATTCCATTCCATTCCATTCCATTCCATTCCATTTCATTCCATTCGATTCCATTCCATTCCATTCCATTGAATTCCATTCCATTCCATTCCATTCCATGGAATTCCATTCCATTCCATTCCATTCCATTCCATTCCATTACATTCCATTCCATTCCATTCCGTTCTACTCAGGTTGATTCCATTCTATTCCATTCCATTCCATTCCATTCCATTCCATTTCATTCCATTCGATTCCATTCCATTCCATTCCATGGAATTCCATTCCATTCCATTCCATTCCATGGAATTCCATTCCATTCCATTCCATTCCATTCCATGGAATTCCATTCCATTCCATTCCATTCCATTCCATTCCATTCCATTCCATTCCATTCCATTCCATTCCATTCCATTCCATGGAATTCCATTCCATTCCATTCCATTCCATTCCATTCCATTCCATTCCATTCCATTGAATTCCATTCCGTTCCATTCCATTCCATGGAATTCCATTCCATTCCATTCCATTCCATTCCATTCCATTCCATTCCATTCCATCCCATCCCATTCCATTCCATTCCATTCCATCCCATTCCATTCCATTCCATTCCATTCCATTCCATTCCATTCCATTCCATTCCATTCCATTCTATTCCATTCCATTCCAATCCATTCCATTCTATTCCATTGAATTCCATTCCATTCCATTCCATTCCATTCCATTCCATTCCATTCCATTCCATGGAATTCCGTTCCATTCCATTCCATTCCGTTCCGTTCCGTCCCGTTCCGTTCCGTTCCGTTCCGTTGCGTTCCGTTCCGTTCTACTCGGGTTGATTCCATTCTATTCCATTCCATTCCATTCGATTCCATTCGATTCCATTCGATTCCACTCCATTCCATTCCATAGAATTCCATTCCATTCCATTCCATTCCATTGAATTCCATTCCATTCCATTCCATTCCATTCCATAGAATTCCATTCCATTCCATTCCATTCCATTGAATTCTATTCCATTCCATTCCATTCCATTCCATTCCATTCCATTCCATTCCATTCTACTGGTGTCCATTCCATTCCATTCCATTCCATTCCATTCCATTCCTTTCCATTCCATTGCATTCCATTGCATTCCATTCCATTCCATTCCATTCCATTCCATTCCACTCCACTCCACTCCACTCCACTCCATTCCACTCCACTCCACTCCGGTACATTCCATTCCATTCCATTCCATTCCATTCCATTCCATTCCGTGCTTCTCGGGTACATTCCGTTCCGTTCCATTCCATTCCATTCCATTCCATTCCGTTCCAGTGCACTCTACTCCACTCCACTCCACTCCAGTCCACTCCGGTACATTCCATTCCATTCCATTCCATTCCATTCCATTCCATTTCCATTCCCATTCCATTTCCATTCCCGTTCCATTTCCATTCCCGTTTCTTTTCCATTCCCGTTCCATTTCCATTCCAGTTCCATTACCATTCCCGTTCCATTTCCATTCCCGATCCATTTCCATTCCCGTTCCTTTTCCATTCCCGTTCCATTTCCATTCCCGTTCCGTTACCATTCCCGTTCCATTTCCGTTCCCGTTCCGTTTCCGTTCCCGTTCCATTTCCGTTCTCGTTCCGTTTCCATTCCCGTTCCATTTCCATTCCCGTTCCATTTCCGTTCCCGTTCCATTTCCATTCCCGTTCCATTTCCATTCCCTTTCCATTTCCATTTCATTCCATTCCATTCTGCTCGGGTACATTCCATTCCATTCCATTGCATTCTATTCCGTTCTGCTCCTGTCCATTCCATTCCATTCCATTCCGTTCCATTCCGTTCTACTCGGGTAGATTCCATTCCATTCCATTCCATTCCATTCCATTCCATTCCATTCCATTCCATTCCGTTCTACTCGGGTTGATTCCATTCTATTCCATTCCATTCCATTCCATTCCATTCCATTCCATTCCATTCCATTCCATTCCATTGAATTCCATTCCATTCCATTCCATTCCATTCCATTGAATTCCATTCCGTTCCATTCCATTCCATTGAATTCCATTCCATTCCATTCCATTCCATTGAATTCCATTCCGTTCCATTCCATTCCATTCCATTGAATTCCATTCCATTCCATTCCATTCCATTCCATTCCATTCCATTCCATCCCATCCCATTCCATTCCATTCCATTCCATCCCATTCCATTCCATTCCATTCCATTCCATTCCATTCCATTCCATTCCATTCCATTCCATTCCATTCTATTCCATTCCATTCCAATCCATTCCATTCTATTCCATTGAATTCCATTCCATTCCATTCCATTCCATTCCATTCCATTCCATTCCATTCCATGGAATTCCGTTCCATTCCATTCCATTCCGTTCCGTTCCGTCCCGTTCCGTTCCGTTCCGTTCCGTTGCGTTCCGTTCCGTTCTACTCGGGTTGATTCCATTCTATTCCATTCCATTCCATTCGATTCCATTCGATTCCATTCGATTCCACTCCATTCCATTCCATAGAATTCCATTCCATTCCATTCCATTCCATTGAATTCCATTCCATTCCATTCCATTCCATAGAATTCCATTCCATTCCATTCCATTCCATTGAATTCCATTCCATTCCATTCCATTCCATTCCATTCCATTCCATTCCATTCCATTCTACTGGTGTCCATTCCATTCCATTCCATTCCATTCCATTCCATTCCATTCCTTTCCATTCCATTGCATTCCATTGCATTCCATTCCATTCCATTCCATTCCATTCCATTCCATTCCACTCCACTCCACTCCACTCCACTCCATTCCACTCCACTCCACTCCGGTACATTCCATTCCATTCCATTCCATTCCATTCCATTCCATTCCGTGCTTCTCGGGTACATTCCGTTCCGTTCCATTCCATTCCATTCCATTCCATTCCGTTCCAGTGCACTCTACTCCACTCCACTCCACTCCAGTCCACTCCGGTACATTCCATTACATTCCATTCCATTCCATTCCATTCCATTCCATTCCATGGAATTCCATTCCATTCCATTCCATTCCATTCCATTACATTCCATTCCATTCCATTCCGTTCTACTCAGGTTGATTCCATTCTATTCCATTCCATTCCATTCCATTCCATTCCATTTCATTCCATTCGATTCCATTCCATTCCATTCCATGGAATTCCATTCCATTCCATTCCATTCCATGGAATTCCATTCCATTCCATTCCATTCCATTCCATTCCATTCCATTCCATTCCATTCCATTCCATGGAATTCCATTCCATTCCATTCCATTCCATTCCATTCCATTCCATTCCATTCCATTCCATTGAATTCCATTCCGTTCCATTCCATTCCATTGAATTCCATTCCATTCCATTCCATTCCATTCCATTCCATTCCATTCCATCCCATCCCATTCCATTCCATTCCATTCCATCCCATTCCATTCCATTCCATTCCATTCCATTCCATTCCATTCCATTCCATTCCATTCCATTCTATTCCATTCCATTCCAATCCATTCCATTCTATTCCATTGAATTCCATTCCATTCCATTCCATTCCATTCCATTCCATGGAATTCCGTTCCATTCCATTCCATTCCGTTCCGTTCCGTCCCGTTCCGTTCCGTTCCGTTCCGTTGCGTTCCGTTCCGTTCTACTCGGGTTGATTCCATTCTATTCCATTCCATTCCATTCGATTCCATTCGATTCCATTCGATTCCACTCCATTCCATTCCATAGAATTCCATTCCATTCCATTCCATTCCATTGAATTCCATTCCATTCCATTCCATTCCATAGAATTCCATTCCATTCCATTCCATTCCATTGAATTCCATTCCATTCCATTCCATTCCATTCCATTCCATTCCATTCCATTCCATTCCATTCCATTCCATTGAATTCCATTCCGTTCCATTCCATTCCATTGAATTCCATTCCATTCCATTCCATTCCATTCCATTCCATTCCATTCCATTCCATTCCATTCCATTCCATCCCATTCCATTCCATTCCATTCCATTCCGTTCTACTCGGGTTGATTCCATTCTATTCCATTCCATTCCATTCGATCCCATTTGATTCCATTCGATTCCATTCAATTCCATTCGATTCCATTCCATTCCACTCCATTCCATTCCATTGAATTCCATTCCATTCCATTCCATTCCATTCCATTCCATTCCATTCCATTCCATTGAATTCCATTCCATTCCATTCCATTCCATTCCATTGAATTCCATTCCATTCCATTCCATTCAATTGAATTCCGTTCCATTCCATTCCATTCCGTTCCGTTCCGTCCCGTTCCGTTCCGTTCCGTTCCGTTGCGTTCCGTTCCGTTCTACTCGGGTTGATTAAATTCTATTCCATTCCATTCTATTCGATTCCATTCGATTCCAATCGATTCCATTCGATTCCATTCGATTCCATTGAATTCCATTCCATTCCATTCCATTCCATTGAATTCCGTTGCATTATATTCCATTCCGTTCCGTTCCGCCCCGTTCCATTCCGTTCCGTTCCGTTGCGTGCCGTTCCGTTCTACTCGGGTTGATTCCATTCCATTCCATTCCATTCCATTCCATTCCATAGAATTCCATTCCATTCCATTCCATTCCACTGAATTCCGTTCCATTCCATTCCATTCCATTCCGTTCCGTTCCGTTCCGTTCCGTTCCGTTGCGTTCCGTTCCGTTCCGTTGTGTTCCGTTCCGTTCTACTTGGGTTGATTCCATTCTATTCCATTCCATTCCAATCCATTCCATTCTATTCCATTGAATTCCATTCCATTCCATTCCATTCCATTCCATTCCATTCCATTCCATTCCATGGAATTCCGTTCCATTCCATTCCATTCCGTTCCGTTCCGTCCCGTTCCGTTCCGTTCCGTTCCGTTGCGTTCCGTTCCGTTCTACTCGGGTTGATTCCATTCTATTCCATTCCATTCCATTCGATTCCATTCGATTCCATTCGATTCCACTCCATTCCATTCCACAGAATTCCATTCCATTCCATTCCATTCCATTGAATTCCATTCCATTCCATTCCATTCCATAGAATTCCATTCCATTCCATTCCATTCCATTGAATTCCATTCCATTCCATTCCATTCCATTCCATTCCATTCCATTCCATTCCATTCCATTCTACTGGTGTCCATTCCATTCCATTCCATTCCATTCCATTCCATTCCATTCCATTCCATTCCTTTCCATTCCATTGCATTCCATTGCATTCCATTCCATTCCATTCCATTCCATTCCATTCCATTCCATTCCACTCCACTCCACTCCACTCCACTCCATTCCACTCCACTCCACTCCGGTACATTCCATTCCATTCCATTCCATTCCATTCCATTCCATTCCGTGCTTCTCGGGTACATTCCGTTCCGTTCCATTCCATTCCATTCCATTCCATTCCGTTCCAGTGCACTCTACTCCACTCCACTCCACTCCACTCCACTCCGGTACATTCCATTCCATTCCATTCCATTCCATTCCATTCCATTCCATTCCATTTCCATTCCCATTCCATTTCCATTCCCGTTCCATTTCCATTCCCGTTTCTTTTCCATTCCCGTTCCATTTCCATTCCAGTTCCATTACCATTCCCGTTCCATTTCCATTCCCGATCCATTTCCATTCCCGTTCCTTTTCCATTCCCGTTCCATTTCCATTCCCGTTCTGTTACCATTCCCGTTCCATTTCCGTTCCCGTTCCGTTTCCGTTCCCGTTCCATTTCCGTTCTCGTTCCGTTTCCGTTCCCGTTCCATTTCCATTCCCGTTCCATTTCCGTTCCCGTTCCATTTCCATTCCCGTTCCATTTCCATTCCCTTTCCATTTCCATTTCATTCCATTCCATTCTGCTCGGGTACATTCCATTCCATTCCATTGCATTCTATTCCGTTCTGCTCCTGTCCATTCCATTCCATTCCATTCCGTTCCATTCCGTTCTACTCGGGTAGATTCCATTCCATTCCATTCCATTCCATTCCATTCTACTGGTGTCCATTCCATTCCATTCCATTCCATTCCATTCCATTCCATTCCATTCCATTCCATTCCATTGCATTCCATTCCATTCCATTCCATTCCATTCCGTTCCGTTCTACTCGGTTACATTCCATTCAATTCCATTCCATTCCGTTCTACTCGGGTAGATTCCATTCCATTCCATTCCATTCCTTTCCATTCCATTGCATTCCATTGCATTGCATTGCACTCAATTCAATTCCATTCCATTCCATTCCATTCCATTCCATTCCATTCCATTCCGTTCCGTTCAACTCGGATACATTCCATTCAATTACATTCCATTCCGTTCTACTCGGTTACATTCCATTCCATTCCATTCCATTCCATTCCAATCCATTCCATTCCATTCCATTCCGTTCTACTCGGGTACATTCCATTCCATTCCATTCCGTTCCATTCCATTCCATTCCATTCCATTCCGTTCTACTTTGGTACATTCCATTCCATTCCATTCCATTCCATTCCATTCCATTCCATTCCATTCCATTCCATTCCATTCCGTTCTACTCGGGTTGATTCCATTCTATTCCATTCCATTCCATTCCATTCCATTCCATTCCATTCCATTCCATTCCATTCCATTCCATGGAATTCCATTCCATTCCATTCCATTCCATGGAATTCCATTCCATTCCATTCCATTCCATTCCATTCCATGGAATTCCATTCCATTCCATTCCATTCCATTCCATTCCATTCCATTCCATTCCATTCCATTCCATTCCATTCCATTGAATTCCATTCCATTCCATTCCATTCCATTCCATTGAATTCCATTCCATTCCATTCCATTCCATTCCATTCCATTCCATTCCATTCCATTCCATTCCATTCCATTCCATTCCATTCTACTGGTGTCCATTCCATTCCATTCCATTCCATTCCATTCCATTCCATTCCATTCCATTCCATTCTACTGGTGTCCATTCCATTCCATTCCATTCCATTCCACTCCATTCCATTCCTTTCCATTCCATTGCATTCCATTGCATTCCATTCCATTCCATTCCATTCCATTCCATTCCATTCCATTCCACTCCACTCCACTCCACTCCACTCCATTCCACTCCACTCCACTCCGGTACATTCCATTCCATTCCATTCCATTCCATTCCATTCCATTCCATTCCATTCCGTGCTTCTCGGGTACATTCCGTTCCGTTCCATTCCATTCCATTCCATTCCATTCCGTTCCAGTGCACTCTACTCCACTCCACTCCACTCCACTCCACTCCGGTACATTCCATTCCATTCCATTCCATTCCATTCCATTCCATTTCCATTCCCATTCCATTTCCATTCCCGTTCCATTTCCATTCCCGTTTCTTTTCCATTCCCGTTCCATTTCCATTCCAGTTCCATTACCATTCCCGTTCCATTTCCATTCCCGATCCATTTCCATTCCCGTTCCTTTTCCATTCCCGTTCCATTTCCATTCCCGTTCCGTTACCATTCCCGTTCCATTTCCGTTCCCGTTCCGTGTCCGTTCCCGTTCCATTTCCGTTCTCGTTCCGTTTCCGTTCCCGTTCCATTTCCATTCCCGTTCCATTTCCGTTCCCGTTCCATTTCCATTCCCGTTCCATTTCCATTCCCTTTCCATTTCCATTTCATTCCATTCCGTTCTGCTCGGGTACATTCCATTCCATTCCATTGCATTCCATTCCGTTCTGCTCCTGTCCATTCCATTCCATTCCATTCCGTTCCATTCCGTTCTACTCGGGTAGATTCCATTCCATTCCATTCCATTCCATTCCATTCCATTCCATTCCATTCCATTCCATTCTACTGGTGTCCATTCCATTCCATTCCATTCCATTCCATTCCATTCCATTCCATTGCATTCCATTCCATTCCATTCCATTCCGTTCCGTTCTACTCGGTTACATTCCATTCAATTCCATTCCATTCCGTTCTACTCGGGTAGATTCCATTCCATTCCATTCCATTCCTTTCCATTCCATTGCATTCCATTGCATTGCATTGCACTCAATTCCATTCCATTCCATTCCATTCCATTCCATTCCATTCCATTCCATTCCATTCCGTTCCGTTCAACTCGGTTACATTCCATTCAATTACATTCCATTCCGTTCTACTCGGTTACATTCCATTCCATTCCATTCCATTCCAATCCATTCCATTCCATACCATTCCGTTCTACTCGGGTACATTCCATTCCATTCCATTCCATTCCATTCCATACCATTCCATTCCATTCCATTCTACTTTGGTACATTCCATTCCATTCCATTCCATTCCATTCCATTCCATTCCATTCCATTCCGTTCCGTTCCATTCCACTCCATTACATTCCATTCCATTCCATTCCGTTCTACTCAGGTTGATTCCATTCTATTCCATTCCATTCCATTCCATTCCATTCCATTTCATTCCATTCGATTCCATTCCATTCCATTCCATTGAATTCCATTCCATTCCATTCCATTCCATGGAATTCCATTCCATTCCATTCCATTCCATTCCATTACATTCCATTCCATTCCATTCCGTTCTACTCAGGTTGATTCCATTCTATTCCATTCCATTCCATTCCATTCCATTCCATTTCATTCCATTCGATTCCATTCCATTCCATTCCATGGAATTCCATTCCATTCCATTCCATTCCATGGAATTCCATTCCATTCCATTCCATTCCATTCCATTCCATTCCATTCCATTCCATTCCATTCCATGGAATTCCATTCCATTCCATTCCATTCCATTCCATTCCATTCCATTCCATTCCATTCCATTGAATTCCATTCCGTTCCATTCCATTCCATTGAATTCCATTCCATTCCATTCCATTCCATTCCATTCCATTCCATTCCATCCCATCCCATTCCATTCCATTCCATTCCATCCCATTCCATTCCATTCCATTCCATTCCATTCCATTCCATTCCATTCCATTCCATTCCATTCTATTCCATTCCATTCCAATCCATTCCATTCTATTCCATTGAATTCCATTCCATTCCATTCCATTCCATTCCATTCCATGGAATTCCGTTCCATTCCATTCCATTCCGTTCCGTTCCGTCCCGTTCCGTTCCGTTCCGTTCCGTTGCGTTCCGTTCCGTTCTACTCGGGTTGATTCCATTCTATTCCATTCCATTCCATTCGATTCCATTCGATTCCATTCGATTCCACTCCATTCCATTCCATAGAATTCCATTCCATTCCATTCCATTCCATTGAATTCCATTCCATTCCATTCCATTCCATAGAATTCCATTCCATTCCATTCCATTCCATTGAATTCCATTCCATTCCATTCCATTCCATTCCATTCCATTCCATTCCATTCCATTCTACTGGTGTCCATTCCATTCCATTCCATTCCATTCCATTCCATTCCATTCCATTCCTTTCCATTCCATTGCATTCCATTGCATTCCATTCCATTCCATTCCATTCCATTCCATTCCACTCCACTCCACTCCACTCCACTCCATTCCACTCCACTCCACTCCGGTACATTCCATTCCATTCCATTCCATTCCATTCCATTCCATTCCGTGCTTCTCGGGTACATTCCGTTCCGTTCCATTCCATTCCATTCCATTCCATTCCGTTCCAGTGCACTCTACTCCACTCCACTCCACTCCAGTCCACTCCGGTACATTCCATTCCATTCCATTCCATTCCATTCCATTCCATTCCATTTCCATTCCCATTCCATTTCCATTCCCGTTCCATTTCCATTCCCGTTTCTTTTCCATTCCCGTTCCATTTCCATTCCAGTTCCATTACCATTCCCGTTCCATTTCCATTCCCGATCCATTTCCATTCCCGTTCCTTTTCCATTCCCGTTCCATTTCCATTCCCGTTCCGTTACCATTCCCGTTCCATTTCCGTTCCCGTTCCGTTTCCGTTCCCGTTCCATTTCCGTTCTCGTTCCGTTTCCATTCCCGTTCCATTTCCATTCCCGTTCCATTTCCGTTCCCGTTCCATTTCCATTCCCGTTCCATTTCCATTCCCTTTCCATTTCCATTTCATTCCATTCCATTCTGCTCGGGTACATTCCATTCCATTCCATTGCATTCTATTCCGTTCTGCTCCTGTCCATTCCATTCCATTCCATTCCGTTCCATTCCGTTCTACTCGGGTAGATTCCATTCCATTCCATTCCATTCCATTCCATTCCATTCCATTCCATTCCATTCTACTGGTGTCCATTCCATTCCATTCCATTCCATTCCATTCCATTCCATTCCATTCCATTCCATTCCATTGCATTCCATTCCATTCCATTCCATTCCATTCCGTTCCGTTCTACTCGGTTACATTCCATTCAATTCCATTCCATTCCGTTCTACTCGGGTAGATTCCATTCCATTCCATTCCATTCCTTTCCATTCCATTGCATTCCATTGCATTGCATTGCACTCAATTCAATTCCATTCCATTCCATTCCATTCCATTCCATTCCATTCCATTCCGTTCCGTTCAACTCGGATACATTCCATTCAATTACATTCCATTCCGTTCTACTCGGTTACATTCCATTCCATTCCATTCCATTCCATTCCAATCCATTCCATTCCATTCCATTCCGTTCTACTCGGGTACATTCCATTCCATTCCATTCCGTTCCATTCCATTCCATTCCATTCCATTCCGTTCTACTTTGGTACATTCCATTCCATTCCATTCCATTCCATTCCATTCCATTCCATTCCATTACATTCCATTCCATTCCATTCCGTTCTACTCGGGTTGATTCCATTCTATTCCATTCCATTCCATTCCATTCCATTCCATTCCATTCCATTCCATTCCATTCCATTCCATGGAATTCCATTCCATTCCATTCCATTACATTCCATTCCATTCCATGGAATTCCATTCCATTCCATTCCATTCCATTCCATTCCATTCCATTCCATTCCATTCCATTCCATTCCATTCCATTCCATTGAATTCCATTCCATTCCATTCCATTCCATTCCATTGAATTCCATTCCATTCCATTCCATTCCATTGAATTCCATTCCATTCCATTCCATTCCATTCCATTCCATTCCATTCCATTCCATTCTACTGGTGTCCATTCCATTCCATTCCATTCCATTCCATTCCATTCCATTCCATTCCATTCCATTCCATTCTACTGGTGTCCATTCCATTCCATTCCATTCCATTCCACTCCATTCCATTCCTTTCCATTCCATTGCATTCCATTGCATTCCATTCCATTCCATTCCATTCCATTCCATTCCATTCCATTCCACTCCACTCCACTCCACTCCACTCCACTCCATTCCACTCCACTCCACTCCGGTACATTCCATTCCATTCCATTCCATTCCATTCCATTCCATTCCATTCCGTGCTTCTCGGGTACATTCCGTTCCGTTCCATTCCATTCCATTCCATTCCATTCCGTTCCAGTGCACTCTACTCCACTCCACTCCACTCCACTCCACTCCGGTACATTCCATTCCATTCCATTCCATTCCATTCCATTCCATTTCCATTCCCATTCCATTTCCATTCCCGTTCCATTTCCATTCCCGTTTCTTTTCCATTCCCGTTCCATTTCCATTCCAGTTCCATTACCATTCCCGTTCCATTTCCATTCCCGATCCATTTCCATTCCCGTTCCTTTTCCATTCCCGTTCCATTTCCATTCCCGTTCCGTTACCATTCCCGTTCCATTTCCGTTCCCGTTCCGTGTCCGTTCCCGTTCCATTTCCGTTCTCGTTCCGTTTCCGTTCCCGTTCCATTTCCATTCCCGTTCCATTTCCGTTCCCGTTCCATTTCCATTCCCGTTCCATTTCCATTCCCTTTCCATTTCCATTTCATTCCATTCCGTTCTGCTCGGGTACATTCCATTCCATTCCATTGCATTCCATTCCGTTCTGCTCCTGTCCATTCCATTCCATTCCATTCCGTTCCATTCCGTTCTACTCGGGTAGATTCCATTCCATTCCATTCCATTCCATTCCATTCCATTCCATTCCATTCCATTCCATTCTACTGGTGTCCATTCCATTCCATTCCATTCCATTCCATTCCATTCCATTCCATTGCATTCCATTCCATTCCATTCCATTCCGTTCCGTTCTACTCGGTTACATTCCATTCAATTCCATTCCATTCCGTTCTACTCGGGTAGATTCTATTCCATTCCATTCCATTCCTTTCCATTCCATTGCATTCCATTGCATTGCATTGCACTCAATTCCATTCCATTCCATTCCATTCCATTCCATTCCATTCCATTCCATTCCATTCCGTTCCGTTCAACTCGGTTACATTCCATTCAATTACATTCCATTCCGTTCTACTCGGTTACATTCCATTCCATTCCATTCCATTCCAATCCATTCCATTCCATACCATTCCGTTCTACTCGGGTACATTCCATTCCATTCCATTCCATTCCATTCCATACCATTCCATTCCATTCCGTTCTACTTTGGTACATTCCATTCCATTCCATTCCATTCCATTCCATTCCATTCCATTCCATTCCGTTCCGTTCCGTTCCATTCCATTCCATTACATTCCATTCCATTCCATTCCGTTCTACTCAGGTTGATTCCATTCTATTCCATTCCATTCCATTCCATTCCATTCCATTCCATTTCATTCCATTCGATTCCATTCCATTCCATTCCATTGAATTCCATTCCATTCCATTCCATTCCATGGAATTCCATTCCATTCCATTCCATTCCATTCCATTCCATTACATTCCATTCCATTCCATTCCGTTCTACTCAGGTTGATTCCATTCTATTCCATTCCATTCCATTCCATTCCATTCCATTTCATTCCATTCGATTCCATTCCATTCCATTCCATGGAATTCCATTCCATTCCATTCCATTCCATGGAATTCCATTCCATTCCATTCCATTCCATTCCATGGAATTCCATTCCATTCCATTCCATTCCATTCCATTCCATTCCATTCCATTCCATTCCATTCCATTCCATTCCATTCCATGGAATTCCATTCCATTCCATTCCATTCCATTCCATTCCATTCCATTCCATTCCATTGAATTCCATTCCGTTCCATTCCATTCCATGGAATTCCATTCCATTCCATTCCATTCCATTCCATTCCATTCCATTCCATTCCATCCCATCCCATTCCATTCCATTCCATTCCATCCCATTCCATTCCATTCCATTCCATTCCATTCCATTCCATTCCATTCCATTCCATTCCATTCTATTCCATTCCATTCCAATCCATTCCATTCTATTCCATTGAATTCCATTCCATTCCATTCCATTCCATTCCATTCCATTCCATTCCATTCCATGGAATTCCGTTCCATTCCATTCCATTCCGTTCCGTTCCGTCCCGTTCCGTTCCGTTCCGTTCCGTTGCGTTCCGTTCCGTTCTACTCGGGTTGATTCCATTCTATTCCATTCCATTCCATTCGATTCCATTCGATTCCATTCGATTCCACTCCATTCCATTCCATAGAATTCCATTCCATTCCATTCCATTCCATTGAATTCCATTCCATTCCATTCCATTCCATTCCATAGAATTCCATTCCATTCCATTCCATTCCATTGAATTCTATTCCATTCCATTCCATTCCATTCCATTCCATTCCATTCCATTCCATTCTACTGGTGTCCATTCCATTCCATTCCATTCCATTCCATTCCATTCCTTTCCATTCCATTGCATTCCATTGCATTCCATTCCATTCCATTCCATTCCATTCCATTCCACTCCACTCCACTCCACTCCACTCCATTCCACTCCACTCCACTCCGGTACATTCCATTCCATTCCATTCCATTCCATTCCATTCCATTCCGTGCTTCTCGGGTACATTCCGTTCCGTTCCATTCCATTCCATTCCATTCCATTCCGTTCCAGTGCACTCTACTCCACTCCACTCCACTCCAGTCCACTCCGGTACATTCCATTCCATTCCATTCCATTCCATTCCATTCCATTTCCATTCCCATTCCATTTCCATTCCCGTTCCATTTCCATTCCCGTTTCTTTTCCATTCCCGTTCCATTTCCATTCCAGTTCCATTACCATTCCCGTTCCATTTCCATTCCCGATCCATTTCCATTCCCGTTCCTTTTCCATTCCCGTTCCATTTCCATTCCCGTTCCGTTACCATTCCCGTTCCATTTCCGTTCCCGTTCCGTTTCCGTTCCCGTTCCATTTCCGTTCTCGTTCCGTTTCCATTCCCGTTCCATTTCCATTCCCGTTCCATTTCCGTTCCCGTTCCATTTCCATTCCCGTTCCATTTCCATTCCCTTTCCATTTCCATTTCATTCCATTCCATTCTGCTCGGGTACATTCCATTCCATTCCATTGCATTCTATTCCGTTCTGCTCCTGTCCATTCCATTCCATTCCATTCCGTTCCATTCCGTTCTACTCGGGTAGATTCCATTCCATTCCATTCCATTCCATTCCATTCCATTCCATTCCATTCCATTCCGTTCTACTCGGGTTGATTCCATTCTATTCCATTCCATTCCATTCCATTCCATTCCATTCCATTCCATTCCATTCCATTCCATTGAATTCCATTCCATTCCATTCCATTCCATTCCATTGAATTCCATTCCGTTCCATTCCATTCCATTGAATTCCATTCCATTCCATTCCATTCCATTGAATTCCATTCCGTTCCATTCCATTCCATTCCATTGAATTCCATTCCATTCCATTCCATTCCATTCCATTCCATTCCATTCCATCCCATCCCATTCCATTCCATTCCATTCCATCCCATTCCATTCCATTCCATTCCATTCCATTCCATTCCATTCCATTCCATTCCATTCCATTCCATTCTATTCCATTCCATTCCAATCCATTCCATTCTATTCCATTGAATTCCATTCCATTCCATTCCATTCCATTCCATTCCATTCCATTCCATTCCATGGAATTCCGTTCCATTCCATTCCATTCCGTTCCGTTCCGTCCCGTTCCGTTCCGTTCCGTTCCGTTGCGTTCCGTTCCGTTCTACTCGGGTTGATTCCATTCTATTCCATTCCATTCCATTCGATTCCATTCGATTCCATTCGATTCCACTCCATTCCATTCCATAGAATTCCATTCCATTCCATTCCATTCCATTGAATTCCATTCCATTCCATTCCATTCCATAGAATTCCATTCCATTCCATTCCATTCCATTGAATTCCATTCCATTCCATTCCATTCCATTCCATTCCATTCCATTCCATTCCATTCCATTCTACTGGTGTCCATTCCATTCCATTCCATTCCATTCCATTCCATTCCATTCCTTTCCATTCCATTGCATTCCATTGCATTCCATTCCATTCCATTCCATTCCATTCCATTCCATTCCACTCCACTCCACTCCACTCCACTCCATTCCACTCCACTCCACTCCGGTACATTCCATTCCATTCCATTCCATTCCATTCCATTCCATTCCGTGCTTCTCGGGTACATTCCGTTCCGTTCCATTCCATTCCATTCCATTCCATTCCGTTCCAGTGCACTCTACTCCACTCCACTCCACTCCAGTCCACTCCGGTACATTCCATTACATTCCATTCCATTCCATTCCATTCCATTTCCATTCCCATTCCATTTCCATTCCCGTTCCATTTCCATTCCCGTTTCTTTTCCATTCCCGTTCCATTTCCATTCCAGTTCCATTACCATTCCCGTTCCATTTCCATTCCCGATCCATTTCCATTCCCGTTCCTTTTCCATTCCCGTTCCATTTCCATTCCCGTTCCGTTACCATTCCCGTTCCATTTCCGTTCCCGTTCCGTTTCCGTTCCCGTTCCATTTCCGTTCTCGTTCCGTTTCCATTCCCGTTCCATTTCCATTCCCGTTCCATTTCCGTTCCCGTTCCATTTCCATTCCCGTTCCATTTCCATTCCCTTTCCATTTCCATTTCATTCCATTCCATTCTGCTCGGGTACATTCCATTCCATTCCATTGCATTCTATTCCGTTCTGCTCCTGTCCATTCCATTCCATTCCATTCCGTTCCATTCCGTTCTACTCGGGTAGATTCCATTCCATTCCATTCCATTCCATTCCATTCCATTCCATTCCATTCCATTCTACTGGTGTCCATTCCATTCCATTCCATTCCATTCCATTCCATTCCATTCCATTCCATTGCATTCCATTCCATTCCATTCCATTCCATTCCGTTCCGTTCTACTCGGTTACATTCCATTCAATTCCATTCCATTCCGTTCTACTCGGGTAGATTCCATTCCATTCCATTCCATTCCTTTCCATTCCATTGCATTCCATTGCATTGCATTGCACTCAATTCCATTCCATTCCATTCCATTCCATTCCATTCCATTCCATTCCATTCCATTCCATTCCGTTCCGTTCAACTCGGTTACATTCCATTCAATTACATTCCATTCCGTTCTACTCGGTTACATTCCATTCCATTCCATTCCATTCCATTCCAATCCATTCCATTCCATTCCATTCCGTTCTACTCGGGTACATTCCATTCCATTCCATTCCATTCCATTCCATTCCATTCCATTCCATTCCATTCCGTTCTACTTTGGTACATTCCATTCCATTCCATTCCATTCCATTCCATTCCATTACATTCCATTCCATTCCATTCCGTTCTACTCGGGTTGATTCCATTCTATTCCATTCCATTCCATTCCATTCCATTCCATTCCATTCCATTCCATTCCATTCCATGGAATTCCATTCCATTCCATGGAATTCCATTCCATTCCATTCCATTCCATTCCATTCCATTCCATTCCATTCCATTGAATTCCATTCCATTCCATTCCATTCCATTCCATTGAATTCCATTCCGTTCCATTCCATTCCATTGAATTCCATTCCATTCCATTCCATTCCATTCCATTCCATTCCATTCCATTCCATTCCATTGAATTCCATTCCATTCCATTCCATTCCATTCCATTCCATTCCATTCCATCCCATTCCATTCCATTCCATTCCATTCCGTTCTACTCGGGTTGATTGCATTCTATTCCATTCCATTCCATTCGATCCCATTTGATTCCATTCGATTCCATTCAATTCCATTCGATTCCATTCCATTCCACTCCATTCCATTCCATTGAATTCCATTCCATTCCATTCCATTCCATTCCATTCCATTCCATTCCATTCCATTCCATTGAATTCCATTCCATTCCATTCCATTCCATTGAATTCCATTCCATTCCATTCCATTCAATTGAATTCCGTTCCATTCCATTCCATTCCGTTCCGTTCCGTCCCGTTCCGTTCCGTTCCGTTCCGTTGCGTTCCTTTCCGTTCTACTCGGGTTGATTAAATTCTATTCCATTCCATTCTATTCGATTCCATTCGATTCCAATCGATTCCATTCGATTCCATTCGATTCCATTGAATTCCATTCCATTCCATTCCATTCCATTGAATTCCGTTGCATTATATTCCATTCCGTTCCGTTCCGCCCCGTTCCATTCCGTTCCGTTCCGTTGCGTGCCGTTCCGTTCTACTCGGGTTGATTCCATTCCATTCCATTCCATTCCATTCCATTCCATTCCATAGAATTCCATTCCATTCAATTCCATTCCACTGAATTCCGTTCCATTCCATTCCGTTCCGTTCCGTTCCGTTCCGTTCCGTTCCGTTGCGTTCCGTTCCGTTCCGTTGTGTTCCGTTCCGTTCTACTTGGGTTGATTCCATTCTATTCCATTCCATTCCAATCCATTCCATTCTATTCCATTGAATTCAATTCCATTCCATTCCATTCCATTCCATTCCATTCCATTCCATTCCATGGAATTCCGTTCCATTCCATTCCATTCCGTTCCATTCCGTCCCGTTCCGTTCCGTTCCGTTCCGTTGCGTTCCGTTCCGTTCTACTCGGGTTGATTCCATTCTATTCCATTCCATTCCATTCGATTCCATTCGATTCCATTCGATTCCACTCCATTCCATTCCATAGAATTCCATTCCATTCCATTCAATTCCATTGAATTCCATTCCATTCCATTCCATTCCATAGAATTCCATTCCATTCCATTCCATTCCATTGAATTCCATTCCATTCCATTCCATTCCATTCCATTCCATTCCATTCCATTCCATTCCATTCCATTCTACTGGTGTCCATTCCATTCCATTCCATTCCATTCCATTCCATTCCTTTCCATTCCATTGCATTCCATTGCATTCCATTCCATTCCATTCCATTCCATTCCATTCCATTCCACTCCACTCCACTCCACTCCACTCCATTCCACTCCACTCCACTCCGGTACATTCCATTCCATTCCATTCCATTCCATTCCATTCCATTCCGTGCTTCTCGGGTACATTCCGTTCCGTTCCATTCCATTCCATTCCATTCCATTCCGTTCCAGTGCACTCTACTCCACTCCACTCCACTCCACTCCACTCCGGTACATTCCATTCCATTCCATTCCATTCCATTCCATTTCCATTCCCATTCCATTTCCATTCCCGTTCCATTTCCATTCCCGTTTCTTTTCCATTCCCGTTCCATTTCCATTCCAGTTCCATTACCATTCCCGTTCCATTTCCATTCCCGATCCATTTCCATTCCCGTTCCTTTTCCATTCCCGTTCCATTTCCATTCCCGTTCCGTTACCATTCCCGTTCCATTTCCGTTCCCGTTCCGTTTCCGTTCCCGTTCCATTTCCGTTCTCGTTCCGTTTCCGTTCCCGTTCCATTTCCATTCCCGTTCCATTTCCGTTCCCGTTCCATTTCCATTCCCGTTCCATTTCCATTCCCTTTCCATTTCCATTTCATTCCATTCCATTCTGCTCGGGTACATTCCATTCCATTCCATTGCATTCTATTCCGTTCTGCTCCTGTCCATTCCATTCCATTCCATTCCGTTCCATTCCGTTCTACTCGGGTAGATTCCATTCCATTCCATTCCATTCCATTCCATTCTACTGGTGTCCAATCCATTCCATTCCATTCCATTCCATTCCATTCCATTCCATTCCATTGCTTTCCATTCCATTCCATTCCATTCCATTCCGTTCCGTTCTACTCGGTTACATTCCATTCAATTCCATTCCATTCCGTTCTACTCGGGTAGATTCCATTCCATTCCATTCCATTCCTTTCCATTCCATTGCATTCCATTGCATTGCATTGCACTCAATTCAATTCCATTCCATTCCATTCCATTCCATTCCATTCCATTCCATTCCGTTCCGTTCAACTCGGTTACATTCCATTCAATTACATTCCATTCCGTTCTACTCGGTTACATTCCATTCCATTCCATTCCATTCCATTCCAATCCATTCCATTCCATTCCATTCCGTTCTACTCGGGTACATTCCATTCCATTCCATTCCATTCCATTCCATTCCATTCCATTCCATTCCATTCCATTCCGTTCTACTTTGGTACATTCCATTCCATTCCATTCCATTCCATTCCATTCCATTCCATTCCATTCCATTCCATCGAATTCCATTCGATTCCATTCCATTCCATTCCATTGAATTCCATTCCGTTCCATTCCATTCCATTGAATTCCATTCCATTCCTTCCCATTCCATTCCATTCCATTCCATTCCATTCCATTCCATGGAATTCCATTCCATTCCATGGAATTCCATTCCATTCCATTCCATTCCATTCCATTGAATTCCATTCCATTCCATTCCATTCAATTGAATTCCGTTCCATTCCATTCCATTCCATTCCATTCCATTGAATTCCATTCCATTCCATTCCATTCCATTCCATTGAATTCCATTCCATTCCATTCCATTCAATTGAATTCCGTTCCATTCCATTCCATTCCGTTCCGTTCCGTCCCGTTCCGTTCCGTTCCGTTACGTTGCGTTCCGTTCCGTTCTACTCGGGTTGATTAAATTCTATTCCATTCCATTCTATTCGATTCCATTCGATTCCAATCGATTCCATTCGATTCCATTCGATTCCATTGAATTCCATTCCATTCCATTCCATTCCATTGAATTCCGTTGTATTATATTCCATTCCGTTCCGTTCCGCCCCGTTCCATTCCGTTCCGTTCCGTTGCGTGCCGTTCCGTTCTACTCGGGTTGATTCCATTCCATTCCATTCCATTCCATTCCATTCCATTCCATTCCATTCCATGGAATTCCATTCCATTCCATTCCATTCCATTCCATTACATTCCATTCCATTCCATTCCGTTCTACTCAGGTTGATTCCATTCTATTCCATTCCATTCCATTCCATTCCATTCCATTTCATTCCATTCGATTCCATTCCATTCCATTCCATGGAATTCCATTCCATTCCATTCCATTCCATGAAATTCCATTCCATTCCATTCCATTCCATGGAATTCCATTCCATTCCATTCCATTCCATTCCATTGAATTCCATTCCATTCCATTCCATTCCATTCCATTCCATTCCATCCCATTCCATCCCATTCCATCCCATTCCATTCCATTCCATCCCATTCCATTCCATTCCATTCCATTCCATTCCATTCCATTCCATTCCATTCCATTCCATTCTATTCCATTCCATTCCAATCCATTCCATTCTATTCCATTGAATTCCATTCCATTCCATTCCATTCCATTCCATTCCATTCCATTCCATTCCATGGAATTCCGTTCCATTCCATTCCATTCCGTTCCGTTCCGTCCCGTTCCGTTCCGTTCCGTTCCGTTCCGTTGCGTTCCGTTCCGTTCTACTCGGGTTGATTCCATTCTATTCCATTCCATTCCATTCGATTCCATTCGATTCCATTCGATTCCACTCCATTCCATTCCATAGAATTCCATTCCATTCCATTCCATTCCATTGAATTCCATTCCATTCCATTCCATTCCATAGAATTCCATTCCATTCCATTCCATTCCATTGAATTCCATTCCATTCCATTCCATTCCATTCCATTCCATTCCATTCCATTCCATTCCATTCCATTCTACTGGTGTCCATTCCATTCCATTCCATTCCATTCCATTCCATTCCATTCCTTTCCATTCCATTGCATTCCATTGCATTCCATTCCATTCCATTCCATTCCATTCCATTCCATTCCACTCCACTCCACTCCACTCCACTCCATTCCACTCCACTCCACTCCGGTACATTCCATTCCATTCCATTCCATTCCATTCCATTCCATTCCATTCCATTCCGTGCTTCTCGGGTACATTCCGTTCCGTTCCATTCCATTCCATTCCGTTCCAGGGCACTCTACTCCACTCCACTCCACTCCAGTCCACTCCGGTACATTCCATTCCATTCCATTCCATTCCATTCCATTCCATTTCCATTCCCATTCCATTTCCATTCCCGTTCCATTTCCATTCCCGTTTCTTTTCCATTCCCGTTCCATTTCCATTCCAGTTCCATTACCATTCCCGTTCCATTTCCATTCCCGATCCATTTCCATTCCCGTTCCTTTTCCATTCCCGTTCCATTTCCATTCCCGTTCCGTTACCATTCCCGTTCCATTTCCGTTCCCGTTCCGTTTCCGTTCCCTTTCCATTTCCGTTCTCGTTCCGTTTCCATTCCCGTTCCATTTCCATTCCCGTTCCATTTCCGTTCCCGTTCCATTTCCATTCCCGTTCCATTTCCATTCCCTTTCCATTTCCATTTCATTCCATTCCATTCTGCTCGGGTACATTCCATTCCATTCCATTGCATTCTATTCCGTTCTGCTCCTGTCCATTCCATTCCGTTCCATTCCGTTCTACTCGGGTAGATTCCATTCCATTCCATTCCATTCCATTCCATTCCATTCCATTCCATTCCATTCCATTCTACTGGTGTCCATTCCATTCCATTCCATTCCATTCCATTCCATTCCATTCCATTCCATTCCATTGCATTCCATTCCATTCCATTCCATTCCATTCCGTTCCGTTCTACTCGGTTACATTCCATTCAATTCCATTCCATTCCGTTCTACTCGGGTAGATTCCATTCCATTCCATTCCATTCCTTTCCATTCCATTGCATTCCATTGCATTGCATTGCACTCAATTCAATTCCATTCCATTCCATTCCATTCCATTCCATTCCATTCCATTCCGTTCCGTTCAACTCGGTTACATTCCATTCAATTACATTCCATTCCGTTCTACTCGGTTACATTCCATTCCATTCCATTCCATTCCATTCCAATCCATTCCATTCCATTCCATTCCGTTCTACTCGGGTACATTCCATTCCATTCCATTTCATTCCATTCCATTCCATTCCATTCCATTCCGTTCTACTTTGGTACATTCCATTCCATTCCATTCCATTCCATTCCATTCCATTACATTCCATTCCATTCCATTCCGTTCTACTCGGGTTGATTCCATTCTATTCCATTCCATTCCATTCCATTCCATTCCATTCCATTCCATTCCATTCCATTCCATTCCATGGAATTCCATTCCATTCCATGGAATTCCATTCCATTCCATTCCATTCCATTCCATTCCATTCCATTCCATTCCATTCCATTCCATTGAATTCCATTCCATTCCATTCCATTCCATTCCATTCCATTGAATTCCATTCCATTCCATTCCATTCCATTGAATTCCATTCCATTCCATTCCATTCCATTCCATTCCATTCCATTCCATTCCATTCTACTGGTGTCCATTCCATTCCATTCCATTCCATTCCATTCCATTCCATTCCATTCCATTCCATTCTACTGGTGTCCATTCCATTCCATTCCATTCCATTCCACTCCATTCCATTCCTTTCCATTCCATTGCATTCCATTGCATTCCATTCCATTCCATTCCATTCCATTCCATTCCATTCCATTCCATTCCACTCCACTCCACTCCACTCCACTCCATTCCACTCCACTCCACTCCGGTACATTCCATTCCATTCCATTCCATTCCATTCCATTCCATTCCATTCCATTCCATTCCATTCCATTCCATTCCATTCCATTCCATTCCGTGCTTCTCGGGTACATTCCGTTCCGTTCCATTCCATTCCATTCCATTCCATTCCGTTCCAGTGCACTCTACTCCACTCCACTCCACTCCACTCCACTCCGGTACATTCCATTCCATTCCATTCCATTCCATTCCATTCCATTTCCATTCCCATTCCATTTCCATTCCCGTTCCATTTCCATTCCCGTTTCTTTTCCATTCCCGTTCCATTTCCATTCCAGTTCCATTACCATTCCCGTTCCATTTCCATTCCCGATCCATTTCCATTCCCGTTCCTTTTCCATTCCCGTTCCATTTCCATTCCCGTTCCGTTACCATTCCCGTTCCATTTCCGTTCCCGTTCCGTGTCCGTTCCCGTTCCATTTCCGTTCTCGTTCCGTTTCCGTTCCCGTTCCATTTCCATTCCCGTTCCATTTCCGTTCCCGTTCCATTTCCATTCCCGTTCCATTTCCATTCCCTTTCCATTTCCATTTCATTCCATTCCGTTCTGCTCGGGTACATTCCATTCCATTCCATTGCATTCCATTCCGTTCTGCTCCTGTCCATTCCATTCCATTCCATTCCGTTCCATTCCGTTCTACTCGGGTAGATTCCATTCCATTCCATTCCATTCCATTCCATTCCATTCCATTCTACTGGTGTCCATTCCATTCCATTCCATTCCATTCCATTCCATTCCATTCCATTGCATTCCATTCCATTCCATTCCATTCCGTTCCGTTCTACTCGGTTACATTCCATTCAATTCCATTCCATTCCGTTCTACTCGGGTAGATTCCATTCCATTCCATTCCATTCCTTTCCATTCCATTGCATTCCATTGCATTGCATTGCACTCAATTCCATTCCATTCCATTCCATTCCATTTCATTCCATTCCATTCCATTCCATTCCATTCCGTTCCGTTCAACTCGGTTACATTCCATTCAATTACATTCCATTCCGTTCTACTCGGTTACATTCCATTCCATTCCATTCCATTCCATTCCAATCCATTCCATTCCATACCATTCCGTTCTACTCGGGTACATTCCATTCCATTCCATTCCATTCCATTCCATACCATTCCATTCCATTCCGTTCTACTTTGGTACATTCCATTCCATTCCATTCCATTCCATTCCATTCCATTCCATTCCATTCCATTCCGTTCCGTTCCATTCCATTCCATTACATTCCATTCCATTCCATTCCGTTCTACTCAGGTTGATTCCATTCTATTCCATTCCATTCCATTCCATTCCATTCCATTTCATTCCATTCGATTCCATTCCATTCCATTACATTGAATTCCATTCCATTCCATTCCATTCCATGGAATTCCATTCCATTCCATTCCATTCCATTCCATTACATTCCATTCCATTCCATTCCGTTCTACTCAGGTTGATTCCATTCTATTCCATTCCATTCCATTCCATTCCATTCCATTTCATTCCATTCGATTCCATTCCATTCCATTCCATGGAATTCCATTCCATTCCATTCCATTCCATGGAATTCCATTCCATTCCATTCCATTCCATTCCATGGAATTCCATTCCATTCCATTCCATTCCATGGAATTCCATTCCATTCCATTCCATTCCATTCCATTCCATTCCATTCCATTCCATTCCATTGAATTCCATTCCGTTCCATTCCATTCCATTGAATTCCATTCCATTCCATTCCATTCCATTCCATTCCATTCCATTCCATCCCATTCCATTCCATTCCATTCCATTCCATCCCATTCCATTCCATTCCATTCCATTCCATTCCATTCCATTCCATTCCATTCTATTCCATTCCATTCCAATCCATTCCATTCTATTCCATTGAATTCCATTCCATTCCATTCCATTCCATTCCATTCCATTCCATTCCATTCCATTCCATGGAATTCCGTTCCATTCCATTCCATTCCGTTCCGTTCCGTCCCGTTCCGTTCCGTTCCGTTCCGTTGCGTTCCGTTCCGTTCTACTCGGGTTGATTCCATTCTATTCCATTCCATTCCATTCGATTCCATTCGATTCCATTCGATTCCACTCCATTCCATTCCATAGAATTCCATTCCATTCCATTCCATTCCATTGAATTCCATTCCATTCCATTCCATTCCATAGAATTCCATTCCATTCCATTCCATTCCATTGAATTCCATTCCATTCCATTCCATTCCATTCCATTCCATTCCATTCCATTCCATTCCATTCCATTCCATTCCTTTCCATTCCATTGCATTCCATTGCATTCCATTCCATTCCATTCCATTCCATTCCATTCCATTCCACTCCACTCCACTCCACTCCACTCCATTCCACTCCACTCCACTCCGGTACATTCCATTCCATTCCATTCCATTCCATTCCATTCCATTCCGTGCTTCTCGGGTACATTCCGTTCCGTTCCATTCCATTCCATTCCATTCCATTCCGTTCCAGTGCACTCTACTCCACTCCACTCCACTCCACTCCACTCCGGTACATTCCATTCCATTCCATTCCATTCCATTCCATTCCATTCCATTCCATTTCCATTCCCATTCCATTTCCATTCCCGTTCCATTTCCATTCCCGTTTCTTTTCCATTCCCGTTCCATTTCCATTCCAGTTCCATTACCATTCCCGTTCCATTTCCATTCCCGATCCATTTCCATTCCCGTTCCTTTTCCATTCCCGTTCCATTTCCATTCCCGTTCCGTTACCATTCCCGTTCCATTTCCGTTCCCGTTCCGTTTCCGTTCCCGTTCCATTTCCGTTCTCGTTCCTTTTCCGTTCCCGTTCCATTTCCATTCCCGTTCCATTTCCGTTCCCGTTCCATTTCCATTCCCGTTCCATTTCCATTCCCTTTCCATTTCCATTTCATTCCATTCCATTCTGCTCGGGTACATTCCATTCCATTCCATTGCATTCTATTCCGTTCTGCTCCTGTCCATTCCATTCCATTCCATTCCGTTCCATTCCGTTCTACTCGGGTAGATTCCATTCCATTCCATTCCATTCCATTCCATTCCATTCCATTCCATTCCATTCTACTGGTGTCCATTCCATTCCATTCCATTCCATTCCATTCCATTCCATTCCATTCCATTCCATTGCATTCCATTCCATTCCATTCCATTCCATTCCGTTCCGTTCTACTCGGTTACATTCCATTCAATTCCATTCCATTCCGTTCTACTCGGGTAGATTCCATTCCATTCCATTCCATTCCTTTCCATTCCATTGCATTCCATTGCATTGCATTGCACTCAATTCAATTCCATTCCATTCCATTCCATTCCATTCCATTCCATTCCATTCCGTTCCGTTCAACTCGGTTACATTCCATTCAATTACATTCCATTCCGTTCTACTCGGTTACATTCCATTCCATTCCATTCCATTCCATTCCAATCCATTCCATTCCATTCCATTCCGTTCTACTCGGGTACATTCCATTCCATTCCATTCCATTCCATTCCATTCCATTCCATTCCATTCCGTTCTACTTTGGTACATTCCATTCCATTCCATTCCATTCCATTCCATTCCATTCTATTCCATTCCATTCCATTCCGTTCTACTCGGGTTGATTCCATTCTATTCCATTCCATTCCATTCCATTCCATTCCATTCCATTCCATTCCATTCCATGGAATTCCATTCCATTCCATGGAATTCCATTCCATTCCATTCCATTCCATTCCATTCCATTGAACTCCATTCCATTCCATTCCATTCCATTCCATTGAATTCCATTCCGTTCCATTCCATTCCATTGAATTCCATTCCATTCCATTCCATTCCATTCCATTCCATTCCATTCCATTCCATTCCATTCCATTCCATTCCATTGAATTCCATTCCATTCCATTCCATTCCATTCCATTCCATTCCATTCCATCCCATTCCATTCCATTCCATTCCATTCCGTTCTACTCGGGTTGATTGCATTCTATTCCATTCCATTCCATTCGATCCCATTTGATTCCATTCGATTCCATTCAATTCCATTCGATTCCATTCCATTCCACTCCATTCCATTCCATTGAATTCCATTCCATTCCATTCCATTCCATTCCATTCCATTCCATTCCATTCCATTCCATTCCATTCCATTCCATTGAATTCCATTCCATTCCATTCCATTCCATTCCATTGAATTCCATTCCATTCCATTCCATTCAATTGAATTCCGTTCCATTCCATTCCATTCCGTTCCGTTCCGTCCCGTTCCGTTCCGTTCCGTTCCGTTGCGTTCCTTTCCGTTCTTCTCGGGTTGATTAAATTCTATTCCATTCCATTCTATTCGATTCCATTCGATTCCAATCGATTCCATTCGATTCCATTCGATTCCATTGAATTCCATTCCATTCCATTCCATTCCATTGAATTCCGTTGCATTATATTCCATTCCGTTCCGTTCCGCCCCGTTCCATTCCGTTCCGTTCCGTTGCGTGCCGTTCCGTTCTACTCGGGTTGATTCCATTCCATTCTTTCCATTCCATTCCATTCCATTCCATAGAATTCCATTCCATTCCATTCCATTCCACTGAATTCCGTTCCATTCCATTCCATTCCGTTCCGTTCCGTTCCGTTCCGTTCCGTTCCGTTGTGTTCCGTTCCGTTCTACTTGGGTTGATTCCATTCTATTCCATTCCATTCCAATCCATTCCATTCTATTCCATTGAATTCCATTCCATTCCATTCCATTCCATTCCATTCCATTCCATTCCATTCCATGGAATTCCGTTCCATTCCATTCCATTCCGTTCCGTTCCGTCCCGTTCCGTTCCGTTCCGTTCCGTTGCGTTCCGTTCCGTTCTACTCGGGTTGATTCCATTCTATTCCATTCCATTCCATTCGATTCCATTCGATTCCATTCGATTCCACTCCATTCCATTCCATAGAATTCCATTCCATTCCATTCCATTCCATTGAATTCCATTCCATTCCATTCCATTCCATAGAATTCCATTCCATTCCATTCCATTCCATTGAATTCCATTCCATTCCATTCCATTCCATTCCATTCCATTCCATTCCATTCCATTCCATTCTACTGGTGTCCATTCCATTCCATTCCATTCCATTCCATTCCATTCCTTTCCATTCCATTGCATTCCATTGCATTCCATTCCATTCCATTCCATTCCATTCCATTCCATTCCACTCCACTCCACTCCACTCCACTCCATTCCACTCCACTCCACTCCGGTACATTCCATTCCATTCCATTCCATTCCATTCCATTCCATTCCGTGCTTCTCGGGTACATTCCGTTCCGTTCCATTCCATTCCATTCCATTCCATTCCGTTCCAGTGCACTCTACTCCACTCCACTCCACTCCACTCCACTCCGGTACATTCCATTCCATTCCATTCCATTCCATTCCATTTCCATTCCCATTCCATTTCCATTCCCGATCCATTTCCATTCCCGTTCCATTTCCATTCCCGTTCCATTTCCATTCCCGTTTCTTTTCCATTCCCGTTCCATTTCCATTCCAGTTCCATTACCATTCCCGTTCCATTTCCATTCCCGATCCATTTCCATTCCCGTTCCTTTTCCATTCCCGTTCCATTTCCATTCCCGTTCCGTTACCATTCCCGTTCCATTTCCGTTCCCGTTCCGTTTCCGTTCCCGTTCCATTTCCGTTCTCGTTCCGTTTCCGTTCCCGTTCCATTTCCATTCCCGTTCCATTTCCGTTCCCGTTCCATTTCCATTCCCGTTCCATTTCCATTCCCTTTCCATTTCCATTTCATTCCATTCCATTCTGCTCGGGTACATTCCATTCCATTCCATTGCATTCTATTCCGTTCTGCTCCTGTCCATTCCATTCCATTCCATTCCGTTCCATTCCGTTCTACTCGGGTAGATTCCATTCCATTCCATTCCATTCCATTCCATTCCATTCCATTCTACTGGTGTCCAATCCATTCCATTCCATTCCATTCCATTCCATTCCATTCCATTCCATTGCTTTCCATTCCATTCCATTCCATTCCATTCCGTTCCGTTCTACTCGGTTACATTCCATTCAATTCCATTCCATTCCGTTCTACTCGGGTAGATTCCATTCCATTCCATTCCATTCCTTTCCATTCCATTGCATTCCATTGCATTGCATTGCACTCAATTCAATTCCATTCCATTCCATTCCATTCCATTCCATTCCATTCCATTCCGTTCCGTTCAACTCGGTTACATTCCATTCAATTACATTCCATTCCGTTCTACTCGGTTACATTCCATTCCATTCCATTCCATTCCATTCCATTCCATTCCATTCCATTCCATTCCGTTCTACTCGGGTACATTCCATTCCATTCCATTCCATTCCATTCCATTCCATTCCATTCCGTTCTACTTTGGTACATTCCATTCCATTCCATTCCATTCCATTCCATTCCATTACATTCCATTCCATTCCATTCCGTTCTACTCGGGTTGATTCCATTCCATTCCATTCCATTCCATTCCATTCCATTCCATTCCATTCCATGGAATTCCATGGAATTCCATTCCATTCCATGGAATTCCATTCCATTCCATTCCATTCCATTCCATTCCATTGAACTCCATTCCATTCCATTCCATTCCATTCCATTGAATTCCATTCCGTTCCATTCCATTCCATTGAATTCCATTCCATTCCATTCCATTCCATTCCATTCCATTCCATTCCATTCCATTCCATTCCATTCCATTGAATTCCATTCCATTCCATTCCATTCCATTCCATTCCATTCCATCCCATTCCATTCCATTCCATTCCATTCCGTTCTACTCGGGTTGATTGCATTCTATTCCATTCCATTCCATTCGATCCCATTTGATTCCATTCGATTCCATTCAATTCCATTCGATTCCATTCCATTCCACTCCATTCCATTCCATTGAATTCCATTCCATTCCATTCCATTCCATTCCATTCCATTCCATTCCATTCCATTCCATTCCATTCCATTCCATTCCATTCCATTGAATTCCATTCCATTCCATTCCATTCCATTCCATTGAATTCCATTCCATTCCATTCCATTCAATTGAATTCCGTTCCATTCCATTCCATTCCGTTCCGTTCCGTCCCGTTCCGTTCCGTTCCGTTCCGTTGCGTTCCTTTCCGTTCTTCTCGGGTTGATTAAATTCTATTCCATTCCATTCTATTCGATTCCATTCGATTCCAATCGATTCCATTCGATTCCATTCGATTCCATTGAATTCCATTCCATTCCATTCCATTCCATTGAATTCCGTTGCATTATATTCCATTCCGTTCCGTTCCGCCCCGTTCCATTCCGTTCCGTTCCGTTGCGTGCCGTTCCGTTCTACTCGGGTTGATTCCATTCCATTCTTTCCATTCCATTCCATTCCATTCCATAGAATTCCATTCCATTCCATTCCATTCCACTGAATTCCGTTCCATTCCATTCCATTCCGTTCCGTTCCGTTCCGTTCCGTTCCGTTCCGTTGTGTTCCGTTCCGTTCTACTTGGGTTGATTCCATTCTATTCCATTCCATTCCAATCCATTCCATTCTATTCCATTGAATTCAATTCCATTCCATTCCATTCCATTCCATTCCATTCCATTCCATTCCATGGAATTCCGTTCCATTCCATTCCATTCCGTTCCGTTCCGTCCCGTTCCGTTCCGTTCCGTTCCGTTGCGTTCCGTTCCGTTCTACTCGGGTTGATTCCATTCTATTCCATTCCATTCCATTCGATTCCATTCGATTCCATTCGATTCCACTCCATTCCATTCCATAGAATTCCATTCCATTCCATTCCATTCCATTGAATTCCATTCCATTCCATTCCATTCCATAGAATTCCATTCCATTCCATTCCATTCCATTGAATTCCATTCCATTCCATTCCATTCCATTCCATTCCATTCCATTCCATTCCATTCCATTCTACTGGTGTCCATTCCATTCCATTCCATTCCATTCCATTCCATTCCTTTCCATTCCATTGCATTCCATTGCATTCCATTCCATTCCATTCCATTCCATTCCATTCCATTCCACTCCACTCCACTCCACTCCACTCCATTCCACTCCACTCCACTCCGGTACATTCCATTCCATTCCATTCCATTCCATTCCATTCCATTCCGTGCTTCTCGGGTACATTCCGTTCCGTTCCATTCCATTCCATTCCATTCCATTCCGTTCCAGTGCACTCTACTCCACTCCACTCCACTCCACTCCACTCCGGTACATTCCATTCCATTCCATTCCATTCCATTCCATTTCCATTCCCATTCCATTTCCATTCCCGTTCCATTTCCATTCCCGTTTCTTTTCCATTCCCGTTCCATTTCCATTCCAGTTCCATTACCATTCCCGTTCCATTTCCATTCCCGATCCATTTCCATTCCCGTTCCTTTTCCATTCCCGTTCCATTTCCATTCCCGTTCCGTTACCATTCCCGTTCCATTTCCGTTCCCGTTCCGTTTCCGTTCCCGTTCCATTTCCGTTCTCGTTCCGTTTCCGTTCCCGTTCCATTTCCATTCCCGTTCCATTTCCGTTCCCGTTCCATTTCCATTCCCGTTCCATTTCCATTCCCTTTCCATTTCCATTTCATTCCATTCCATTCTGCTCGGGTACATTCCATTCCATTCCATTGCATTCTATTCCGTTCTGCTCCTGTCCATTCCATTCCATTCCATTCCGTTCCATTCCGTTCTACTCGGGTAGATTCCATTCCATTCCATTCCATTCCATTCCATTCCATTCCATTCTACTGGTGTCCAATCCATTCCATTCCATTCCATTCCATTCCATTCCATTCCATTCCATTGCTTTCCATTCCATTCCATTCCATTCCATTCCGTTCCGTTCTACTCGGTTACATTCCATTCAATTCCATTCCATTCCGTTCTACTCGGGTAGATTCCATTCCATTCCATTCCATTCCTTTCCATTCCATTGCATTCCATTGCATTGCATTGCACTCAATTCAATTCCATTCCATTCCATTCCATTCCATTCCATTCCGTTCCGTTCAACTCGGTTACATTCCATTCAATTACATTCCATTCCGTTCTACTCGGTTACATTCCATTCCATTCCATTCCATTCCATTCCAATCCATTCCATTCCATTCCATTCCGTTCTACTCGGGTACATTCCATTCCATTCCATTCCATTCCATTCCATTCCATTCCATTCCGTTGTACTTTGGTACATTCCATTCCATTCCATTCCATTCCATTCCATTCCATTACATTCCATTCCATTCCATTCCGTTGTACTCAGGTTGATTCCATTCTATTCCATTCCATTCCATTCCATTCCATTGAATTCCATTCCGTTCCATTCCATTCCATTGAATTCCATTCCATTCCTTCCCATTCCTTTCCATTCCATTCCATTCCATTCCATTCCATGGAATTCCATTCCATTCCATTCCATTCCATTCCATTCCATTCCATTCCATTCCATTCCATTCAATTGAATTCCGTTCCATTCCATTCCATTCCATTCCATTGAATTCCATTCCATTCCATTCCATTCCATTCCATTGAATTCCATTCCATTCCATTCCATTCAATTGAATTCCGTTCCATTCCATTCCATTCCGTTCCGTTCCGTCCCGTTCCGTTCCGTTCCGTTACGTTGCGTTCCGTTCCGTTCTACTCGGGTTGATTAAATTCTATTCCATTCCATTCTATTCGATTCCATTCGATTCCAATCGATTCCATTCGATTCCATTCGATTCCATTGAATTCCATTCCATTCCTTTCCATTCCATTGAATTCCGTTGTATTATATTCCATTCCGTTCCGTTCCGCCCCGTTCCATTCCGTTCCGTTCCGTTGCGTGCCGTTCCGTTCTACTCGGGTTGATTCCATTCCATTCCATTCCATTCCATTCCATTCCATTCCATTCCATTGAATTCCATTCCATTCCATTCCATTCCATTCCATTCCATTCCATTCCGTTCTACTCGGGTTGATTCCATTCTATTCCATTCCATTCCATTCGATCTCATTTGATTCCATTCGATTCCATTCGATTCCACTCCATTCCATTCCATTGAATTCCATTCCATTCCATTCCATTCCATTGAATTCCTTTCCATTCCATTCCATTCCATTCCATTCCATTCCATTCCATTCCATTCCATTGAATTCCATTCCATTCCATTGAATTCCATTCCATTCCATTCCATTGCATTGAATTCCGTTCCAGTCCATTCCATTCCATTCCATTCCATTCCATTGAATTCCATTCCATTCCATTCCATAGAATTCCGTTCCATTCCATTCCATTCCATTCCATTCCATTCCATTCCATTCCATTCCGTTGAATTCCATTCCATTCCATTCCATTCCTTTCCATTGAATTCCATTCTGTTCCATTCCATTCCTTTGAATTCCGTTCCATTCCATTCCATTCCATTCCATTCCTTTCCGTTCTGTTCCGTTCCGTTCCGTTGCGTTCCGCTCCGTTCTACTCGGGTTGATTCCATTCTATTCCATTCCATTCCATTCGATCCCATTCGATTCCATTCGATTCCATTCGATTCCATTCGATTCCACTCCATTCCATTCCATAGAATTCCATTCCATTCCATTCCATTTGAATTCCATTCCATTCCATTCCATTCCATTCTATTCCATTCCATCCCATTCCATTCCATTCCATTCCATTCTACTCGGGTTGATTGCATTCTATTCCATTCCATTCCATTCGATTCCATTCGATTCCATTCGATTCCATTTGATTCCATTCCATTCCATTCCATTCCATTCCATTCCATTCCATTCCATTGAATTCCATTCCATTCCATTCCATTCCATTCCATTGAATTCCATTCCATTCCATTCCATTCCATTCCATTCCATTGAATTCCATTCCATTCCATAGAATTCCATTCCATTCCATTCCATTCCATTGAATTCCGTTCCTTTCCATTCCATTCCATTCCGTTCCGTTCCGTTCCGTTGCGTTGCGTTCCGTTCCGTTCAACTAGGGTTGATTCCATTCTATTCAATTCCATTCCATTCCATTCTACACGGGTTGATCATTCCATTCCGTTCCGTTCCTTTCCGTTCCGTTCCGTTCCGTACCGTTCTACTCGGGTTGATTCCATTCTATTCCATTCCATTCCATTCGATTCCATTCGACTCCATTCCATTCCATTCCATTCCTTTCCATTCCATTCCATTGCATTCCATTCCACTCCATTCCATTCCATTCCATTCCATTCCATTACATTCCATTCCGTTCCGTTCCGTTCCGTTCCGTTCCGTTGCGTTCCGTTCCGTTCTACTCGGGTTGATTCCATTCTATTCCATTCCATTCCATTTGACTCCATTCGATTCCATTCCATTCCATTGCATTGAATTCCATTCCATTCCATTCCATTACTTTCCATTCCATTCCACTCCATTGAATTCCATTCCATTCCATTCCATTCCATTCCATTCCATTCCATTCCATTCCATTCCACTCCATTCCATTCCACTCCACTGCATTCCACTCCACTCCACTCCACTCCATTCCACTCCCTTCCATTCCATTAAATTGAGTTCCATTCCATTCCATTCCATTCCATTCCATTCCATTCCATTCCACTCCATTCCATTCCACTCCACTCCACTCCACTCCACTCCATTCCATTCCCTTCCATTCCATTCAATTGAATTGCATTGAATTCCATTCCATTCCATTCCATAACATTTCATTCCATTCCATTCCATTCCATTCCATTCCATTCCATTCCATTCCATTCCGTTCTACTCGTGTTGATTCCATTCTATTCCATTCCATTCCATTCGATTCCATTCGATTCCATTCGATTTCATTCGTTTCCATTCCATTCCATTCCATTCTATTCCATTGAATTCCATTCCATTCCATTCCATTCCATTCCATTCCATTCCATTGCATTCCATTCCATTGAATTCCATTGAATTCCATTCCATTCCATTCCATTCCATTCCATTCCATTGAATTCCATTCCATTCCATTCCATTCCATTCCATTCCATTGAATTCCATTCCATTCCATTCCATTCCATGGAATTCCGTTCCATTCCATTCCATTCCGTTCCGTTCCGTCCCGTTCCGTTCCGTTCCGTTCCGTTGCGTTCCGTTCCGTTCTACTCGGGTTGATTACATTCTATTCCATTCCATTCCGTTCGATTCCATTCGATTCCATTCAATTCCACTCCATTCCATTCCATAGAATTCCATTCCATTCCATTCCATTCCATTGAATTCCATTCCATTCCATTCCATTCCATTGAATTCCATTCCATTCCATTCCATTCCATTGAATTCCATTCCATTCCATTCCATTCCATTGAATTCCATTCCATTCCATTCCATTCCATTCCATTCCATTCCATTCCATTCCATTCCATTCCATTCTACTGGTGTCCATTCCATTCCATTCCATTCCATTCCATTCCATTCCATTCCATTCCTTTCCATTCCATTGCATTCCATTGCATTCCATTCCATTCCATTCCATTCCATTCCATTCCATTCCACTCCACTCTACTCCACTCCACTCCATTCCACTCCACTCCACTCCGGTACATTCCATTCCATTCCATTCCATTCCATTCCATTCCATTCCGTGCTTCTCGGGTACATTCCGTTCCGTTCCATTCCATTCCATTCCATTCCATTCCGTTCCAGTGCACTCTACTCCACTCCACTCCACTCCACTCCACTCCGGTACATTCCATTCCATTCCATTCCATTCCATTCCATTCCATTTCCATTCCCCTTCCATTTCCATTCCCGATCCATTTCCATTCCCGTTCCATTTCCATTCCCGTTCCATTTCCATTCCCGTTCCATTACCATTCCCGTTCCATTTCCGTTCCCGTTCCGTTTCCGTTCCCGTTCCATTTCCGTTCTCGTTCCGTTTCCGTTCCCGTTCCATTTCCATTCCCGTTCCATTTCCGTTCCCGTTCCATTTCCATTCCCGTTCCATTTCCATTCCCTTTCCATTTCCATTTCATTCCATTCCGTTCTGCTCGGGTACATTCCATTCCATTCCATTGCATTCCATTCCGTTCTGCTCCTGTCCATTCCATTCCATTCCATTCCGTTCCATTCCGTTCTACTCGGGTAGATTCCATTCCATTCCATTCCATTCCATTCCATTCCATTCCATTCCATTCCATTCCATTCTACTGGTGTCCATTCCATTCCATTCCATTCCATTCCATTCCATTCCACTCCATTCCATTGCATTCCATTCCATTCCATTCCATTCCGTGCCGTTCTACTCGGTTACATTCCATTCAATTCCATTCCATTCCGTTCTACTCGGGTAGATTCCATTCCATTCCATTCCATTCCTTTCCATTCCATTGCATTCCATTGCATTGCATTGCACTCAATTCCATTCCATTCCATTCCATTCCATTCCATTCCATTCCATTCCATTCCGTTCCTTTCAACTCGGTTACATTCCATTCAATTACATTCCATTCCGTTCTACTCGGTTACATTCCATTCCATTCCATTCCATTCCATTCCATTCCAATCCATTCCATTCCATTCCATTCCGTTCTACTCGGGTACATTCCATTCCATTCCATTCCATTCCATTCCATTCCATTCCATTCCATTCCATTCCATTCCGGTCTACTTTGGTACATTCCATTCCATTCCATTCCATTCCATTCCATTCCATTCCATTCCATTCCATTCCATTCCATTCCGTTCTACTCAGGTTGATTCCATTCTATTCCATTCCATTCCATTCCATTCCATTACATTCCATTCCATTCGATTCCATTCCATTCCATTCCATTGAATTCCATTCCATTCCATTCCATTCCATGGAATTCCATTCCATTCCATTCCATTCCATTCCATTCCATTCCATTCCATTCCATTCCATTCCATTCCATTGAATTCCATTCCATTCCATTCCATTCCATTCCATTGAATTCCATTCCGTTCCATTCCATTCCATTGAATTCCATTCCATTCCATTCCATTCCATTCCATTCCACTCCATCCCATTCAATTCCATTCCATTCCATTCCATTCCATTCCATCCCATTCCATTCCATTCCATTCCATTCCGTTCTACTCGGGTTGATTCCATTCTATTCCATTCCATTCCATTCGATCCCATTTGATTCCATTCGATTCCATTCAATTCCATTCGATTCCATTCCATTCCACTCCATTCCATTCCATTGAATTCCATTCCATTCCATTCCATTCCATTCCATTCCATTCCATGGAATTCCATTCCATTCCATTCCATTCCATTCCATAGAATTCCATTCCATTCCATTCCATTCCACTGAATTCCGTTCCATTCCATTCCATTCCGTTCCGTTCCGTTCCGTTCCGTTCCGTTGCGTTCCGTTCCGTTCCGTTGTGTTCCGTTCCGTTCTACTCGGGTTGATTCCATTCTATTCCATTCCATTCCAATCCATTCCATTCCATTCCATTGAATTCCATTCCATTCCATTCCATTCCATTCCATTCCATTGAATTCCATTCCATTGAATTCCATTCCATTCCATTCCATTCCATTCCATTCCATTCCATTGAATTCCATTCCATTCCATTCCATTCCATGGAATTCCGTTCCATTCCATTCCATTCCATTCCATTGAATTCCATTCCGTTCCATTCCATTCCATTGAATTCCATTCCATTCCATTCCATTCCATTCCATTCCATTCCATTCCATTCCATTCCATTCCATTCCATTGAATTCCATTCCATTCCATTCCATTCCATTCCATTCCATTCCATCCCATTCCATTCCATTCCATTCCATTCCGTTCTACTCGGGTTGATTGCATTCTATTCCATTCCATTCCATTCGATCCCATTTGATTCCATTCGATTCCATTCAATTCCATTCGATTCCATTCCATTCCACTCCATTCCATTCCATTGAATTCCATTCCATTCCATTCCATTCCATTCCATTCCATTCCATTCCATTCCATTCCATTCCATTCCATTCCATTCCATTCCATTGAATTCCATTCCATTCCATTCCATTCCATTCCATTGAATTCCATTCCATTCCATTCCATTCAATTGAATTCCGTTCCATTCCATTCCATTCCGTTCCGTTCCGTCCCGTTCCGTTCCGTTCCGTTCCGTTGCGTTCCTTTCCGTTCTTCTCGGGTTGATTAAATTCTATTCCATTCCATTCTATTCGATTCCATTCGATTCCAATCGATTCCATTCGATTCCATTCGATTCCATTGAATTCCATTCCATTCCATTCCATTCCATTGAATTCCGTTGCATTATATTCCATTCCGTTCCGTTCCGCCCCGTTCCATTCCGTTCCGTTCCGTTGCGTGCCGTTCCGTTCTACTCGGGTTGATTCCATTCCATTCTTTCCATTCCATTCCATTCCATTCCATAGAATTCCATTCCATTCCATTCCATTCCACTGAATTCCGTTCCATTCCATTCCATTCCGTTCCGTTCCGTTCCGTTCCGTTCCGTTCCGTTGTGTTCCGTTCCGTTCTACTTGGGTTGATTCCATTCTATTCCATTCCATTCCAATCCATTCCATTCTATTCCATTGAATTGAATTCCATTCCATTCCATTCCATTCCATTCCATTCCATGGAATTCCGTTCCATTCCATTCCATTCCGTTCCGTTCCGTCCCGTTCCGTTCCGTTCCGTTCCGTTGCGTTCCGTTCCGTTCTACTCGGGTTGATTCCATTCTATTCCATTCCATTCCATTCGATTCCATTCGATTCCATTCGATTCCACTCCATTCCATTCCATAGAATTCCATTCCATTCCATTCCATTCCATTGAATTCCATTCCATTCCATTCCATTCCATAGAATTCCATTCCATTCCATTCCATTCCATTGAATTCCATTCCATTCCATTCCATTCCATTCCATTCCATTCCATTCCATTCCATTCCATTCCATTCTACTGGTGTCCATTCCATTCCATTCCATTCCATTCCATTCCATTCCTTTCCATTCCATTGCATTCCATTGCATTCCATTCCATTCCATTCCATTCCATTCCATTCCATTCCACTCCACTCCACTCCACTCCACTCCATTCCACTCCACTCCACTCCGGTACATTCCATTCCATTCCATTCCATTCCATTCCATTCCATTCCGTGCTTCTCGGGTACATTCCGTTCCGTTCCATTCCATTCCATTCCATTCCATTCCGTTCCAGTGCACTCTACTCCACTCCACTCCACTCCACTCCACTCCGGTACATTCCATTCCATTCCATTCCATTCCATTCCATTTCCATTCCCATTCCATTTCCATTCCCGTTCCATTTCCATTCCCGTTTCTTTTCCATTCCCGTTCCATTTCCATTCCAGTTCCATTACCATTCCCGTTCCATTTCCATTCCCGATCCATTTCCATTCCCGTTCCTTTTCCATTCCCGTTCCATTTCCATTCCCGTTCCGTTACCATTCCCGTTCCATTTCCGTTCCCGTTCCGTTTCCGTTCCCGTTCCATTTCCGTTCTCGTTCCGTTTCCGTTCCCGTTCCATTTCCATTCCCGTTCCATTTCCGTTCCCGTTCCATTTCCATTCCCGTTCCATTTCCATTCCCTTTCCATTTCCATTTCATTCCATTCCATTCTGCTCGGGTACATTCCATTCCATTCCATTGCATTCTATTCCGTTCTGCTCCTGTCCGTTCCATTCCATTCCATTCCGTTCCATTCCGTTCTACTCGGGTAGATTCCATTCCATTCCATTCCATTCCATTCCATTCCATTCCATTCTACTGGTGTCCAATCCATTCCATTCCATTCCATTCCATTCCATTCCATTCCATTCCATTGCTTTCCATTCCATTCCATTCCATTCCATTCCGTTCCGTTCTACTCGGTTACATTCCATTCAATTCCATTCCATTCCGTTCTACTCGGGTAGATTCCATTCCATTCCATTCCATTCCTTTCCATTCCATTGCATTCCATTGCATTGCATTGCACTCAATTCAATTCCATTCCATTCCATTCCATTCCATTCCATTCCGTTCCGTTCAACTCGGTTACATTCCATTCAATTACATTCCATTCCGTTCTACTCGGTTACATTCCATTCCATTCCATTCCATTCCATTCCAATCCATTCCATTCCATTCCATTCCGTTCTACTCGGGTACATTCCATTCCATTCCATTCCATTCCATTCCATTCCATTCCATTCCGTTGTACTTTGGTACATTCCATTCCATTCCATTCCATTCCATTCCATTCCATTACATTCCATTCCATTCCATTCCGTTGTACTCAGGTTGATTCCATTCTATTCCATTCCATTCCATTCCATTCCATTGAATTCCATTCCGTTCCATTCCATTCCATTGAATTCCATTCCATTCCTTCCCATTCCTTTCCATTCCATTCCATTCCATTCCATTCCATGGAATTCCATTCCATTCCATTCCATTCCATTCCATTCCATTCCATTCCATTCCATTCCATTCAATTGAATTCCGTTCCATTCCATTCCATTCCATTCCATTGAATTCCATTCCATTCCATTCCATTCCATTCCATTGAATTCCATTCCATTCCATTCCATTCAATTGAATTCCGTTCCATTCCATTCCATTCCGTTCCGTTCCGTCCCGTTCCGTTCCGTTCCGTTACGTTGCGTTCCGTTCCGTTCTACTCGGGTTGATTAAATTCTATTCCATTCCATTCTATTCGATTCCATTCGATTCCAATCGATTCCATTCGATTCCATTCGATTCCATTGAATTCCATTCCATTCCTTTCCATTCCATTGAATTCCGTTGTATTATATTCCATTCCGTTCCGTTCCGCCCCGTTCCATTCCGTTCCGTTCCGTTGCGTGCCGTTCCGTTCTACTCGGGTTGATTCCATTCCATTCCATTCCATTCCATTCCATTCCATTCCATTCCATTCCATTCCATTCCATTGAATTCCATTCCATTCCATTCCATTCCATTCCATTCCATTCCATTCCGTTCTACTCGGGTTGATTCCATTCTACTCCATTCCATTCCATTCGATCTCATTCGATTCCATTCGATTCCATTCGATTCCACTCCATTCCATTCCATTGAATTCCATTCCATTCCATTCCATTCCATTCCATTCCATTCCATTGAATTCCTTTCCATTCCATTCCATTCCATTCCATTCCATTCCATTCCATTCCATTCCATTGAATTCCATTCCATTCCATTGAATTCCATTCCATTCCATTCCATTCCATTGAATTCCGTTCCAGTCCATTCCATTCCATTCCATTCCATTCCATTGAATTCCATTCCATTCCATTCCATAGAATTCCGTTCCATTCCATTCCATTCCATTCCATTCCATTCCATTCCATTCCGTTGAATTCCATTCCATTCCATTCCATTCCTTTCCATTGAATTCCATTCTGTTCCATTCCATTCCTTTGAATTCCGTTCCATTCCATTCCATTCCATTCCATTCCTTTCCGTTCTGTTCCGTTCCGTTCCGTTGCGTTCCGCTCCGTTCTACTCGGGTTGATTCCATTCTATTCCATTCCATTCCATTCGATCCCATTCGATTCCATTCGATTCCATTCGATTCCATTCGATTCCACTCCATTCCATTCCATAGAATTCCATTCCATTCCATTCCATTTGAATTCCATTCCATTCCATTCCATTCCATTCTATTCCATTCCATCCCATTCCATTCCATTCCATTCCATTCTACTCGGGTTGATTGCATTCTATTCCATTCCATTCCATTCGATTCCATTCGATTCCATTCGATTCCATTTGATTCCATTCCATTCCATTCCATTCCATTCCATTCCATTCCATTCCATTGAATTCCATTCCATTCCATTCCATTCCATTCCATTGAATTCCATTCCATTCCTTCCCATTCCTTTCCATTCCATTCCATTCCATTCCATTCCATGGAATTCCATTCCATTCCATTCCATTCCATTCCATTCCATTCCATTCCATTCCATTCCATTCAATTGAATTCCGTTCCATTCCATTCCATTCCATTCCATTGAATTCCATTCCATTCCATTCCATTCCATTCCATTGAATTCCATTCCATTCCATTCCATTCAATTGAATTCCGTTCCATTCCATTCCATTCCGTTCCGTTCCGTCCCGTTCCGTTCCGTTCCGTTACGTTGCGTTCCGTTCCGTTCTACTCGGGTTGATTAAATTCTATTCCATTCCATTCTATTCGATTCCATTCGATTCCAATCGATTCCATTCGATTCCATTCGATTCCATTGAATTCCATTCCATTCCTTTCCATTCCATTGAATTCCGTTGTATTATATTCCATTCCGTTCCGTTCCGCCCCGTTCCATTCCGTTCCGTTCCGTTGCGTGCCGTTCCGTTCTACTCGGGTTGATTCCATTCCATTCCATTCCATTCCATTCCATTCCATTCCATTCCATTCCATTCCATTCCATTGAATTCCATTCCATTCCATTCCATTCCATTCCATTCCATTCCGTTCTACTCGGGTTGATTCCATTCTATTCCATTCCATTCCATTCGATCTCATTCGATTCCATTCGATTCCATTCGATTCCACTCCATTCCATTCCATTGAATTCCATTCCATTCCATTCCATTCCATTCCATTCCATTCCATTGAATTCCTTTCCATTCCATTCCATTCCATTCCATTCCATTCCATTCCATTCCATTCCATTGAATTCCATTCCATTCCATTGAATTCCATTCCATTCCATTCCATTCCATTGAATTCCGTTCCAGTCCATTCCATTCCATTCCATTCCATTCCATTGAATTCCATTCCATTCCATTCCATAGAATTCCGTTCCATTCCATTCCATTCCATTCCATTCCATTCCATTCCATTCCGTTGAATTCCATTCCATTCCATTCCATTCCTTTCCATTGAATTCCATTCTGTTCCATTCCATTCCTTTGAATTCCGTTCCATTCCATTCCATTCCATTCCATTCCTTTCCGTTCTGTTCCGTTCCGTTCCGTTGCGTTCCGCTCCGTTCTACTCGGGTTGATTCCATTCTATTCCATTCCATTCCATTCGATCCCATTCGATTCCATTCGATTCCATTCGATTCCATTCGATTCCACTCCATTCCATTCCATAGAATTCCATTCCATTCCATTCCATTTGAATTCCATTCCATTCCATTCCATTCCATTCTATTCCATTCCATCCCATTCCATTCCATTCCATTCCATTCTACTCGGGTTGATTGCATTCTATTCCATTCCATTCCATTCGATTCCATTCGATTCCATTCGATTCCATTTGATTCCATTCCATTCCATTCCATTCCATTCCATTCCATTCCATTCCATTGAATTCCATTCCATTCCATTCCATTCCATTCCATTCCATTCCATTGAATTCCATTCCATTCCATAGAATTCCATTCCATTCCATTCCATTCCATTGAATTCCGTTCCTTTCCATTCCATTCCATTCCGTTCCGTTCCGTTCCGTTCCGTTGCTTTCCGTTCCGTTCAACTAGGGTTGATTCCATTCTATTCAATTCCATTCCATTCCATTCTACACGGGTTGATCATTCCATTCCGTTCCGTTCCTTTCCGTTCCGTTCCGTTCCGTACCGTTCTACTCGGGTTGATTCCATTCTATTCCATTCCATTCCATTCGATTCCATTCGACTCCATTCCATTCCATTCCATTCCTTTCCATTCCATTCCATTGCATTCCATTCCACTCCATTCCATTCCATTCCATTCCATTCCATTACATTCCATTCCGTTCCGTTCCGTTCCGTTCCGTTCCGTTGCGTTCCGTTCCGTTCTACTCGGGTTGATTCCATTCTATTCCATTCCATTCCATTTGACTCCATTCGATTCCATTCCATTCCATTGCATTGAATTCCATTCCATTCCATTCCATTACTTTCCATTCCATTCCACTCCATTGAATTCCATTCCATTCCATTCCATTCCATTCCATTCCATTCCATTCCATTCCATTCCACTCCATTCCATTCCACTCCACTGCATTCCACTCCACTCCACTCCACTCCATTCCACTCCCTTCCATTCCATTAAATTGAGTTCCATTCCATTCCATTCCATTCCATTCCATTCCATTCCACTCCATTCCATTCCACTCCAATCCACTCCACTCCACTCCACTCCATTCCATTCCCTTCCATTCCATTCAATTGAATTGCATTGAATTCCATTCCATTCCATTCCATAACATTTCATTCCATTCCATTCCATTCCATTCCATTCCATTCCATTCCATTCCATTCCATTCCGTTCTACTCGGGTTGATTCCATTCTATTCCATTCCATTCCATTCGATTCCATTCGATTCCATTCGATTTCATTCGTTTCCATTCCATTCCATTCCATTCTATTCCATTGAATTCCATTCCATTCCATTCCATTCCATTCCATTCCATTCCATTGCATTCCATTCCATTGAATTCCATTGAATTCCATTCCATTCCATTCCATTCCATTCCATTCCATTCCATTCCATTCCATTGAATTCCATTCCATTCCATTCCATTCCATTGAATTCCATTCCATTCCATTCCATTCCATGGAATTCCGTTCCATTCCATTCCATTCCGTTCCGTTCCGTCGCGTTCCGTTCCGTTCCGTTCCGTTGCGTTCCGTTCCGTTCTACTCGGGTTGATTACATTCTATTCCATTCCATTCCGTTCGATTCCATTCGATTCCATTCAATTCCACTCCATTCCATTCCATAGAATTCCATTCCATTCCATTCCATTCCATTGAATTCCATTCCATTCCATTCCATTCCATTGAATTCCATTCCATTCCATTCCATTCCATTGAATTCCATTCCATTCCATTCCATTCCATTGAATTCCATTCCATTCCATTCCATTCCATTCCATTCCATTCCATTCCATTCCATTCCATTCTACTGGTGTCCATTCCATTCCATTCCATTCCATTCCATTCCATTCCATTCCATTCCTTTCCATTCCATTGCATTCCATTGCATTCCATTCCATTCCATTCCATTCCATTCCATTCCATTCCACTCCACTCTACTCCACTCCACTCCATTCCACTCCACTCCACTCCGGTACATTCCATTCCATTCCATTCCATTCCATTCCATTCCATTCCGTGCTTCTCGGGTACATTCCGTTCCGTTCCATTCCATTCCATTCCATTCCATTCCGTTCCAGTGCACTCTACTCCACTCCACTCCACTCCACTCCACTCCGGTACATTCCATTCCATTCCATTCCATTCCATTCCATTCCATTTCCATTCCCCTTCCATTTCCATTCCCGATCCATTTCCATTCCCGTTCCATTTCCATTCCCGTTCCATTTCCATTCCCGTTCCATTACCATTCCCGTTCCATTTCCGTTCCCGTTCCGTTTCCGTTCCCGTTCCATTTCCGTTCTCGTTCCGTTTCCGTTCCCGTTCCATTTCCATTCCCGTTCCATTTCCGTTCCCGTTCCATTTCCATTCCCGTTCCATTTCCATTCCCTTTCCATTTCCATTTCATTCCATTCCGTTCTGCTCGGGTACATTCCATTCCATTCCATTGCATTCCATTCCGTTCTGCTCCTGTCCATTCCATTCCATTCCATTCCGTTCCATTCCGTTCTACTCGGGTAGATTCCATTCCATTCCATTCCATTCCATTCCATTCCATTCCATTCCATTCCATTCCATTCTACTGGTGTCCATTCCATTCCATTCCATTCCATTCCATTCCATTCCACTCCATTCCATTGCATTCCATTCCATTCCATTCCATTCCGTGCCGTTCTACTCGGTTACATTCCATTCAATTCCATTCCATTCCGTTCTACTCGGGTAGATTCCATTCCATTCCATTCCATTCCTTTCCATTCCATTGCATTCCATTGCATTGCATTGCACTCAATTCCATTCCATTCCATTCCATTCCATTCCATTCCATTCCATTCCATTCCGTTCCTTTCAACTCGGTTACATTCCATTCAATTACATTCCATTCCGTTCTACTCGGTTACATTCCATTCCATTCCATTCCATTCCATTCCATTCCAATCCATTCCATTCCATTCCATTCCGTTCTACTCGGGTACATTCCATTCCATTCCATTCCATTCCATTCCATTCCATTCCATTCCATTCCATTCCATTCCATTCCGGTCTACTTTGGTACATTCCATTCCATTCCATTCCATTCCATTCCATTCCATTCCATTCCATTCCATTCCATTCCATTCCGTTCTACTCAGGTTGATTCCATTCTATTCCATTCCATTCCATTCCATTCCATTACATTCCATTCCATTCGATTCCATTCCATTCCATTCCATTGAATTCCATTCCATTCCATTCCATTCCATGGAATTCCATTCCATTCCATTCCATTCCATTCCATTCCATTCCATTCCATTCCATTCCATTGAATTCCATTCCATTCCATTCCATTCCATTCCATTGAATTCCATTCCGTTCCATTCCATTCCATTGAATTCCATTCCATTCCATTCCATTCCATTCCATTCCACTCCATCCCATTCAATTCCATTCCATTCCATTCCATTCCATTCCATCCCATTCCATTCCATTCCATTCCATTCCGTTCTACTCGGGTTGATTCCATTCTATTCCATTCCATTCCATTCGATCCCATTTGATTCCATTCGATTCCATTCAATTCCATTCGATTCCATTCCATTCCACTCCATTCCATTCCATTGAATTCCATTCCATTCCATTCCATTCCATTCCATTCCATTCCATGGAATTCCATTCCATTCCATTCCATTCCATTCCATAGAATTCCATTCCATTCCATTCCATTCCACTGAATTCCGTTCCATTCCATTCCATTCCGTTCCGTTCCGTTCCGTTCCGTTCCGTTGCGTTCCGTTCCGTTCCGTTGTGTTCCGTTCCGTTCTACTCGGGTTGATTCCATTCTATTCCATTCCATTCCAATCCATTCCATTCCATTCCATTGAATTCCATTCCATTCCATTCCATTCCATTCCATTCCATTGAATTCCATTCCATTGAATTCCATTCCATTCCATTCCATTCCATTCCATTCCATTCCATTGAATTCCATTCCATTCCATTCCATTCCATGGAATTCCGTTCCATTCCATTCCATTCCGTTCCGTTCCGTCCCGTTCCGTTCCGTTCCGTTCCGTTGCGTTCCGTTCCGTTCTACTCGGGTTGATTCCATTCTATTCCATTCCATTCCATTCGATTCCATTCGATTCCATTCGATTCCACTCCATTCCATTCCATAGAATTCCATTCCATTCCATTCCATTCCATTGAATTCCATTCCATTCCATTCCATTCCATTCCATTCCATTCCATTCCATTCCATTCCATTCCATTCTACTGGTGTCCATTCCATTCCATTCCATTCCATTCCATTCCATTCCATTCCATTCCTTTCCATTCCATTGCATTCCATTGCATTCAATTCCATTCCGTTCCATTCCATTCCATTCCATTCCATTCCACTCCACTCCACTCCACTCCACTCCGGTACATTCCATTCCATTCCATTCCATTCCATTCCATTCCATTCCGTGCTTCTCGGGTACATTCCGTTCCGTTCCATTCCATTCCATTCCATTCCATTCCGTTCCAGTGCACTCTACTCCACTCCACTCCACTCCACTCCACTCCGGTACATTCCATTCCATTCCATTCCATTCCATTCCATTCCATTTCCATTCCCATTCCATTTCCATTCCCGTTCCATTTCCATTCCCGTTTCTTTTCCATTCCCGTTCCATTTCCATTCCAGTTCCATTACCATTCCTGTTCCATTTCCATTCCCGATCCATTTCCATTCCCGATCCATTTCCATTCCCGTTCCTTTTCCATTCCCGTTCCATTTCCATTCCCGTTCCGTTACCATTCCCGTTCCATTTCCGTTCCCGTTCCGTTTCCGTTCCCGTTCCATTTCCGTTCTCGTTCCGTTTCCGTTCCCGTTCCATTTCCGTTCCCGTTCCATTTGCGTTCCCGTTCCATTTCCATTCCCGTTCCATTTCCATTCCCTTTCCATTTCCATTTCATTCCATTCCATTCTGCTCGGGTACATTCCATTCCATTCCATTGCATTGCATTCCGTTCTGCTCCTGTCCATTCCATTCCATTCCATTCCGTTCCATTCCGTTCTACTCGGGTAGATTCCATTCCATTCCATTCCATTCCATTCCATTCCATTCCATTCCATTCCATTCCATTCCATTCCATTCTACTGGTGTCCATTCCATTCCATTCCATTCCATTCCATTCTATTCCATTCCATTCCATTCCATTCCATTGCATTCCATTCCATTCCATTCCATTCCATTCCGTTCCGTTCTACTCGGTTACATTCCATTCAATTCCATTCCATTCCGTTCTACTCGGGTAGATTCCATTCCATTCCATTCCATTCCTTTCCATTCCATTGCATTCCATTGCATTGCATTGCACTCGATTCCATTCCATTCCATTCCATTCCATTCCATTCCATTCCATTCCGTTCCGTTCAACTCGGTTACATTCCATTCAATTACATTCCATTCCGTTCTACTCGGTTACATTCCATTCCATTCCATTCCATTCCATTCCAATCCATTCCATTCCATTCCATTCCGTTCTACTCGGGTACATTCCATTCCATTCCATTCCATTCCATTCCATTCCATTCCATTCCATTCCGTTCTACTTTGGTACATTCCATTCCATTCCATTCCATTCCATTCCATTCCATTCCATTCCATTACATTCCATTCCATTCCATTCCGTTCTACTCGGGTTGATTCCATTCTATTCCATTCCATTCCATTCCATTCCATTCCATTCCATTCCATTCCATTCCATTCCATTCGATTCCATTCCATTCCATTCCATTGAATTCCATTCCATTCCATTCCATTCCATGGAATTCCATTCCATTCCATTCCATTCCATTCCATTCCATTCCATTGAATTCCATTCCATTCCATTCCATTCCATTCCATAGAATTCCATTCCGTTCCATTCCATTCCATTGAATTCCATTCCATTCCATTCCATTCCATTCCATTCCATTCCATTCCATTCCATCCCATTCCATTGAATTCCATTCCATTCCATTCCATTCCATTCCATTCCATTCCATCCCATTCCATTCCATTCCATTCCATTCCGTTCTACTCGGGTTGATTCCATTCTATTCCATTCCATTCCATTCGATCCCATTTGATTCCATTCGATTCCATTCAATTCCATTCGATTCCATTCCATTCCACTCCATTCCATTCCATAGAATTCCATTCCATTCCATTCCATTCCATTCCATTGAATTCCATTCCATTCCAGTCCATTCCATTGAATTCCATTCCATTCCATTCCATTCCATTGAATTCCATTCCATTCCATTCCATTCCATTCCATTCCATTCCATTCCATTCTACTGGTGTCCATTCCATTCCATTCCATTCCATTCCATTCCATTCCATTCCATTCCATTCCTTTCCATTCCATTGCATTCCATTGCATTCCATTCCATTCCATTCCATTCCATTCCATTCCATTCCACTCCACTCCACTCCACTCCACTCCATTCCACTCCACTCCACTCCGGTACATTCCATTCCATTCCGTGCTTCTCGGGTACATTCCGTTCCGTTCCATTCCATTCCATTCCATTCCATTCCGTTCCAGTGCACTCTACTCCACTCCACTCCACTCCACTCCACTCCGGTACATTCCATTCCATTCCATTCCATTCCATTCCATTCCATTCCATTCCATTCCATTCCATTCCGTGCTTCTCGGGTACATTCCGTTCCGTTCCATTCCATTCCATTCCATTCCATTCCGTTCCAGTGCACTCTACTCCACTCCACTCCACTCCACTCCACTCCGGTACATTCCATTCCATTCCATTCCATTCCATTCCATTCCATTCCATTTCCATTCCCATTCCATTTCCATTCCCGTTCCATTTCCATTCCAGTTCCATTACCATTCCCGTTCCATTTCCATTCCCGATCCATTTCCATTCCCGTTCCTTTTCCATTCCCGTTCCATTTCCATTCCCGTTCCATTACCATTCCCGTTCCATTTCCGTTCCCGTTCCGTTTCCGTTCCCGTTCCATTTCCGTTCTCGTTCCGTTTCCGTTCCCGTTCCATTTCCATTCCCGTTCCGTTTCCGTTCCCGTTCCATTTCCATTCCCGTTCCATTTCCGTTCCCGTTCCATTTTCATTCCCGTTCCATTTCCATTCCCTTTCCATTTCCATTTCATTCCATTCCGTTCTGCTCGGGTACATTCCATTCCATTCCATTGCATTCCATTCCGTTCTGCTCCTGTCCATTCCATTCCATTCCATTCCGTTCCATTCCGTTCTACTCGGGTAGATTCCATTCCATTCCATTCCATTCCATTCCATTCCATTCCATTCCATTCCATTCCATTCCATTCCATTCTACTGGTGTCCATTCCATTCCATTCCATTCCATTCCATTCCATTCCATTCCGTTCCGTTCTACTCGGTTACATTCCATTCAATTCCATTCCATTCCGTTCTACTCGGGTAGATTCCATTCCATTCCATTCCATTCCATTCCATTCCATTCCATTCCATTCCGTTCCGTTCAACTCGGTTACATTCCATTCAATTACATTCCATTCCGTTCTACTCGGTTACATTCCATTCCATTCCATTCCATTCCATTCCAATCCATTCCATTCCATTCCATTCCATTCCATTCCATTCCAATCCATTCCATTCCATTCCATTCCGTTCTACTCGGGTACATTCCATTCCATTCCATTCCATTCCATTCCATTCCATTCCATTCCATTCCGTTCTACTTTGGTACATTCCATTCCATTCGATTCCATTCCATTCCATTCCATTACATTCCATTCCATTCCATTCCGTTGTACTCAGGTTGATTCCATTCTATTCCATTCCATTCCATTCCATTCCATTCCATTCCATTCCATTCCATTCCATTGAATTCCATTCCATTCCATTCCATTCCATTCCATTGAATTCCATTCCATTCCATTCCATTCCATTCCATTGAATTCCATTCCGTTCCATTCCATTCCATTGAATTCCATTCCATTCCATTCCATTCCATTCCATTCCATTCCATTCCATTCCATTGAATTCCATTCCATTCCATTCCATTCCATTCCATCCCATCCCATTCCATTCCATTCCATTCCATTCCGTTCTACTCGGGTTGATTCCATTCTATTCCATTCCATTCCATTCGATCCCATTTGATTCCATTCGATTCCATTCAATTCCATTCGATTCCATTCCATTCCACTCCATTCCATTCCATTGAATTCCATTCCATTCCATTCCATTCCATTCCATTCCATTCCATGGAATTCCATTCCATTCCATTCCATTCCATGGAATTCCATTCCATTCCATTCCATTCCATGGAATTCCATTCCATTCCATTCCATTCCATGGAATTCCATTCCATTCCATTCCATTCCATTCCATAGAATTCCATTCCATTCCATTCCATTCCACTGAATTCCGTTCCATTCCATTCCATTCCGTTCCGTTCCGTTCCGTTCCGTTGCGTTCCGTTCCGTTCCGTTGTGTTCCGTTCCGTTCTACTCGGGTTGATTCCATTCTATTCCATTCCATTCCAATCCATTCCGTTCCATTCCATTGAATTCCATTCCATTCCATTCCATTCCATTCCATTCCATTCCATTCCATTCCATTCCATTGAATTCCATTCCATTCCATTCCATTCCATTCCATTCCATTGAATTCCATTCCATTCCATTCCATTCCATTGAATTCCATTCCATTCCATTCCATTCCATTCCATTGAATTCCAATCCATTCCATTCCATTCCATTCCATAGAATTCCATTCCGTTCCATTCCATTCCATTGAATTCCGTTCCATTCCATTCCATTCCATTCCATTCCATTCCATTCCATTCCATTGAATTCCATTCTATTCCATTCCATAGAATTCCATTCCGTTCCATTCCATTCCATTCCATTCAATTCCATTCCATTCCATTCCATTCCATTCCATTTGAATTCCATTCCGTTCCATTCCAATCCATTCCATTCGATTCCATTCGATTCGATTCCATTCCATTCCATTCCATTCCATTCCATTCCATTCCGTTCTACTCGGGTTGATTCCATTCTACTCCATTCCATTCCATTCGATTCCATTCGATTCCATTCGATTCCATTCCATTCCATTCCATTCCATAGAATTCCATTCCATTCCATTCCATTCCATTGAATTACATTCCATTCCATTCCATTACATTCCATTTCATTGAATTCCATTCAATTCCATTCCATTCCATTCCATTCCATTGAATTCCATTCCATTCCATTCCATTCCATTCCATTCCATTCCATTCTACTCGGGTTGATTCCATTCTATTCCATTCCATTCCATTCGATCCCATTCGATTCCATTCGATTCCGTTCCATTCCATTCCATTCCATTCCATTCCATTAAATTCCATTCCATTGAATTCCATTCCATTCCATTCCATTGAATTCCGTTCCATTCCATTCCATTCCGTTCCGTTCCGTCCCGTTCCATTCCGTTCCGTTCCGTTGCGTGCCGTTCTGTTCTACTCGGGATGATTCCATTCTATTCCATTCCATTCCATTCGATTCCATTCGATTCCAATTGATTCCATTCGATTCCATTCGATTCCATTCCATTCCATTCCATTGAATTCCATTCCAATCCACTCCATTCCATTCCATTCCATTGAATTCCATTCCAATCCATTCCATTCCATTTCATTCCATTGAATTCCATTCCATTCCATTCCATTCCATTCCATTGAATTCCATTCCATTCCATTCCATTCCATTCCATTGAATTCCATTCCATTCCATTCCATAGAATTCCATTCCATTCCATTCCATTCCATTCCATTCCATTTGAATTCCATTCCATTCCATTCCATTCCATTCCATTCCATTCCATTCTACTCGGGTTGATTACATTCTATTCCATTCCATTCCATTCGATTCCATTCGATTCCAATCGATTCCATTCGATTGCATTCGATTCCATTCGTTGCCATTCCATTCCATTCCATTGAATTCCATTCCGTTCCATTCCATTCCATTCCATTCCATTGAATTCCATTCCATTCCATTCCATTCCTTTCCATTCCATGGAATTCCATTCCATTCCATTCCATTCCATTCCATTCCATTGAATTCCATTCCATTCCATTCCATTCCATTCCATTGAATTCCATTCCATTCCATTCCATAGAATTCCGTTCCATTCCATTCCATTCCATTCCATTCCATTCCATTCCATTGAATTCCATTCCGTTCCATTCCTTTCCATTGAATTCCTTTCCATTCCACTCCATTCCGTTCCGTTCCGTTCCGTTCCGTTCCGTTCCGTTGCGTTCCGCTCCGTTCTACTCGGGTTGATTCCATTCTATTCCATTCCTGTCCATTCGATCCCATTCGATTCCATTCGATTCCATTCGATTCCACTCCATTCCATTCCATAGAATTCCATTCCATTCCATTCCATTCCATTCCATTCCATTCCATTGAATTCCATTCCATTCCATTCCATTCCATTCCATTCCATTCCATTCCATTGAATTCCATTCCTTTCCATTCCATTCCATGGAATTCCATTCCATTCCATTCCATTCCATTCCATAGAATTCCATTCCATTCCATTCCATTCCATAGAATTCCGTTCCATTCCATTCCATTCCGTTCCGTTCCGTTCCGTTCCGTTCCGTTCCGATGCGTTCCGTTCCGTTCCGTTGTGTTCCGTTCCGTTCTACTCGGGTTGATTCCATTCTATTCCATTCCATTCCAATCCATTCCATTCCATTCCATTCCATTCCATTCCATTCCATTCCATTGAATTCCATTCCATTCCATTCCATTCCATTCCATTCCATTGAATTCCATTCCATTCCATTCCATTCCATGGAATTCCATTGCATTCCATTCCATTCCATTCCATAGAATTCCATTCCATTCCATTCCATTCCATAGAATTCCGTTCCATTCCATTCCATTCCGTTCCGTTCCGTCCCGTTCCGTTCCGTTCCGTTCCGTTGCGTTCCGTTTCGTTCTACTCGGGTTGATTCCATTCTATTCCTTTCCATTCCATTCGATTCCATTCGATTCCATTCGATTCCACTCCATTCCATTCCATAGAATTCCATTCCATTCCATTCCATTCCATTCCATTGAATTCCATTCCATTCCATTCCATTCCATTCCATTCCATTCCATTCCATTCCATTCTACTGGTGTCCATTCCATTCCATTCCATTCCATTCCATTCCATTCCATTCCATTCCATTCTATTCCATTCCATTCTACTCCATTGAATTCCATTCCGTTCCATTCAATTCCATTCCATTCCATTCCTTTCCATTCCATTTAGTTCTACTCGGGTTGATTCCATTCCATTCCATTCCATTCCATTCCATTCCATTGAATTCCATTCCATTCCATTCCATTCCATGGAATTCCGTTCCATTCCATTCCATTCCGTTCCGTTCCGTCCCGTTCCGTTCCGTTCCGTTCCGTTGCGTTCCGTTCCGTTCTACTCGGGTTGATTCCATTCTATTCCATTCCATTCCATTCGATTCCATTCGATTCCATTCGATTCCACTCCATTCCATTCCATAGAATTCCATTCCATTCCATTCCATTCCATTGAATTCCATTCCATTCCATTCCATTCCATTCCATTCCATTCCATTCCATTCCATTCCATGGAATTCCATTGCATTCCATTCCATTCCATTCCATAGAATTCCATTCCATTCCATTCCATTCCATAGAATTCCGTTCCATTCCATTCCATTCCGTTCCGTTCCGTCCCGTTCCGTTCCGTTCCGTTCCGTTGCGTTCCGTTTCGTTCTACTCGGGTTGATTCCATTCTATTCCTTTCCATTCCATTCGATTCCATTCGATTCCATTCGATTCCACTCCATTCCATTCCATAGAATTCCATTCCATTCCATTCCATTCCATTCCATTGAATTCCATTCCATTCCATTCCATTCCATTCCATTCCATTCCATTCCATTCCATTCTACTGGTGTCCATTCCATTCCATTCCATTCCATTCCATTCCATTCCATTCCATTCCATTCTATTCCATTCCATTCTACTCCATTGAATTCCATTCCGTTCCATTCAATTCCATTCCATTCCATTCCTTTCCATTCCATTTAGTTCTACTCGGGTTGATTCCATTCCATTCCATTCCATTCCATTCCATTCCATTGAATTCCATTCCATTCCATTCCATTCCATGGAATTCCGTTCCATTCCATTCCATTCCGTTCCGTTCCGTCCCGTTCCGTTCCGTTCCGTTCCGTTGCGTTCCGTTCCGTTCTACTCGGGTTGATTCCATTCTATTCCATTCCATTCCATTCGATTCCATTCGATTCCATTCGATTCCACTCCATTCCATTCCATAGAATTCCATTCCATTCCATTCCATTCCATTGAATTCCATTCCATTCCATTCCATTCCATTCCATTCCATTCCATTCCATTCCATTCCATTCCATTCCATTCTACTGGTGTCCATTCCATTCCATTCCATTCCATTCCATTCCATTCCATTCCATTCCTTTCCATTCCATTGCATTCCATTGCATTCAATTCCATTCCGTTCCATTCCATTCCATTCCATTCCATTCCACTCCACTCCACTCCACTCCACTCCGGTACATTCCATTCCATTCCATTCCATTCCATTCCATTCCATTCCGTGCTTCTCGGGTACATTCCGTTCCGTTCCATTCCATTCCATTCCATTCCATTCCGTTCCAGTGCACTCTACTCCACTCCACTCCACTCCACTCCACTCCGGTACATTCCATTCCATTCCATTCCATTCCATTCCATTCCATTTCCATTCCCATTCCATTTCCATTCCCGTTCCATTTCCATTCCCGTTTCTTTTCCATTCCCGTTCCATTTCCATTCCAGTTCCATTACCATTCCTGTTCCATTTCCATTCCCGATCCATTTCCATTCCCGATCCATTTCCATTCCCGTTCCTTTTCCATTCCCGTTCCATTTCCATTCCCGTTCCGTTACCATTCCCGTTCCATTTCCGTTCCCGTTCCGTTTCCGTTCCCGTTCCATTTCCGTTCTCGTTCCGTTTCCGTTCCCGTTCCATTTCCGTTCCCGTTCCATTTGCGTTCCCGTTCCATTTCCATTCCCGTTCCATTTCCATTCCCTTTCCATTTCCATTTCATTCCATTCCATTCTGCTCGGGTACATTCCATTCCATTCCATTGCATTGCATTCCGTTCTGCTCCTGTCCATTCCATTCCATTCCATTCCGTTCCATTCCGTTCTACTCGGGTAGATTCCATTCCATTCCATTCCATTCCATTCCATTCCATTCCATTCCATTCCATTCCATTCCATTCCATTCTACTGGTGTCCATTCCATTCCATTCCATTCCATTCCATTCTATTCCATTCCATTCCATTCCATTCCATTGCATTCCATTCCATTCCATTCCATTCCATTCCGTTCCGTTCTACTCGGTTACATTCCATTCAATTCCATTCCATTCCGTTCTACTCGGGTAGATTCCATTCCATTCCATTCCATTCCTTTCCATTCCATTGCATTCCATTGCATTGCATTGCACTCGATTCCATTCCATTCCATTCCATTCCATTCCATTCCATTCCATTCCGTTCCGTTCAACTCGGTTACATTCCATTCAATTACATTCCATTCCGTTCTACTCGGTTACATTCCATTCCATTCCATTCCATTCCATTCCAATCCATTCCATTCCATTCCATTCCGTTCTACTCGGGTACATTCCATTCCATTCCATTCCATTCCATTCCATTCCATTCCATTCCATTCCATTCCATTCCGTTCTACTTTGGTACATTCCATTCCATTCCATTCCATTCCATTCCATTCCATTCCATTCCATTACATTCCATTCCATTCCATTCCGTTCTACTCGGGTTGATTCCATTCTATTCCATTCCATTCCATTCCATTCCATTCCATTCCATTCCATTCCATTCCATTCCATTCGATTCCATTCCATTCCATTCCATTGAATTCCATTCCATTCCATTCCATTCCATGGAATTCCATTCCATTCCATTCCATTCCATTCCATTCCATTCCATTGAATTCCATTCCATTCCATTCCATTCCATTCCATAGAATTCCATTCCGTTCCATTCCATTCCATTGAATTCCATTCCATTCCATTCCATTCCATTCCATTCCATTCCATTCCATTCCATCCCATTCCATTGAATTCCATTCCATTCCATTCCATTCCATTCCATTCCATTCCATTCCATCCCATTCCATTCCATTCCATTCCATTCCGTTCTACTCGGGTTGATTCCATTCTATTCCATTCCATTCCATTCGATCCCATTTGATTCCATTCGATTCCATTCAATTCCATTCGATTCCATTCCATTCCACTCCATTCCATTCCATAGAATTCCATTCCATTCCATTCCATTCCATTCCATTGAATTCCATTCCATTCCAGTCCATTCCATTGAATTCCATTCCATTCCATTCCATTCCATTGAATTCCATTCCATTCCATTCCATTCCATTCCATTCCATTCCATTCCATTCCATTCTACTGGTGTCCATTCCATTCCATTCCATTCCATTCCATTCCATTCCATTCCATTCCATTCCTTTCCATTCCATTGCATTCCATTGCATTCCATTCCATTCCATTCCATTCCATTCCATTCCATTCCACTCCACTCCACTCCACTCCACTCCATTCCACTCCACTCCACTCCGGTACATTCCATTCCATTCCGTGCTTCTCGGGTACATTCCGTTCCGTTCCATTCCATTCCATTCCATTCCATTCCGTTCCAGTGCACTCTACTCCACTCCACTCCACTCCACTCCACTCCGGTACATTCCATTCCATTCCATTCCATTCCATTCCATTCCATTCCATTCCATTCCATTCCATTCCGTGCTTCTCGGGTACATTCCGTTCCGTTCCATTCCATTCCATTCCATTCCATTCCGTTCCAGTGCACTCTACTCCACTCCACTCCACTCCACTCCACTCCGGTACATTCCATTCCATTCCATTCCATTCCATTCCATTCCATTCCATTTCCATTCCCATTCCATTTCCATTCCCGTTCCATTTCCATTCCAGTTCCATTACCATTCCCGTTCCATTTCCATTCCCGATCCATTTCCATTCCCGTTCCTTTTCCATTCCCGTTCCATTTCCATTCCCGTTCCATTACCATTCCCGTTCCATTTCCGTTCCCGTTCCGTTTCCGTTCCCGTTCCATTTCCGTTCTCGTTCCGTTTCCGTTCCCGTTCCATTTCCATTCCCGTTCCGTTTCCGTTCCCGTTCCATTTCCATTCCCGTTCCATTTCCGTTCCCGTTCCATTTTCATTCCCGTTCCATTTCCATTCCCTTTCCATTTCCATTTCATTCCATTCCGTTCTGCTCGGGTACATTCCATTCCATTCCATTGCATTCCATTCCGTTCTGCTCCTGTCCATTCCATTCCATTCCATTCCGTTCCATTCCGTTCTACTCGGGTAGACTCCATTCCATTCCATTCCATTCCATTCCATTCCATTCCATTCCATTCCATTCCATTCTACTGGTGTCCATTCCATTCCATTCCATTCCATTCCATTCCATTCCATTCCATTGCATTCCATTCCATTCCATTCCATTCCGTTCCGTTCTACTCGGTTACATTCCATTCAATTCCATTCCATTCCGTTCTACTCGGGTAGATTCCATTCCATTCCATTCCATTCCTTTCCATTCCATTGCATTCCATTGCATTGCATTGCACTCAATTCCATTCCATTCCATTCCATTCCATTCCATTCCATTCCATTCCATTCCGTTCCGTTCAACTCGGTTACATTCCATTCAATTACATTCCATTCCGTTCTACTCGGTTACATTCCATTCCATTCCATTCCATTCCAATCCATTCCATTCCATACCATTCCGTTCTACTCGGGTACATTCCATTCCATTCCATTCCATTCCATTCCATACCATTCCATTCCATTCCGTTCTACTTTGGTACATTCCATTCCATTCCATTCCATTCCATTCCATTCCATTCCATTCCATTCCGTTCCGTTCCGTTCCATTCCATTCCATTACATTCCATTCCATTCCATTCCGTTCTACTCAGGTTGATTCCATTCTGTTCCATTCCATTCCATTCCATTCCATTCCATTTCATTCCATTCGATTCCATTCCATTCCATTCCATTGAATTCCATTCCATTCCATTCCATTCCATGGAATTCCATTCCATTCCATTCCATTCCATTCCATTCCATTACATTCCATTCCATTCCATTCCGTTCTACTCAGGTTGATTCCATTCTATTCCATTCCATTCCATTCCATTCCATTCCATTTCATTCCATTCGATTCCATTCCATTCCATTCCATGGAATTCCATTCCATTCCATTCCATTCCATGGAATTCCATTCCATTCCATTCCATTCCATTCCATGGAATTCCATTCCATTCCATTCCATTCCATTCCATTCCATTCCATTCCATTCCATTCCATTCCATTCCATTCCATTCCATTCCATGGAATTCCATTCCATTCCATTCCATTCCATTCCATTCCATTCCATTCCATTCCATTGAATTCCATTCCGTTCCATTCCATTCCATTGAATTCCATTCCATTCCATTCCATTCCATTCCATTCCATCCCATCCCATTCCATTCCATTCCATTCCATCCCATTCCATTCCATTCCATTCCATTCCATTCCATTCCATTCCATTCCATTCCATTCTATTCCATTCCATTCCAATCCATTCCATTCTATTCCATTGAATTCCATTCCATTCCATTCCATTCCATTCCATTCCATTCCATTCCATTCCATGGAATTCCGTTCCATTCCATTCCATTCCGTTCCGTTCCGTCCCGTTCCGTTCCGTTCCGTTCCGTTGCGTTCCGTTCCGTTCTACTCGGGTTGATTCCATTCTATTCCATTCCATTCCATTCCATTCCATTCGATTCCATTCGATTCCACTCCATTCCATTCCATAGAATTCCATTCCATTCCATTCCATTCCATTGAATTCCATTCCATTCCATTCCATTCCATAGAATTCCATTCCATTCCATTCCATTCCATTGAATTCCATTCCATTCCATTCCATTCCATTCCATTCCATTCCATTCCATTCCATTCTACTGGTGTCCATTCCATTCCATTCCATTCCATTCCATTCCATTCCATTCCTTTCCATTCCATTGCATTCCATTGCATTCCATTCCATTCCATTCCATTCCATTCCATTCCACTCCACTCCACTCCACTCCACTCCATTCCACTCCACTCCACTCCGGTACATTCCATTCCATTCCATTCCATTCCATTCCGTGCTTCTCGGGTACATTCCGTTCCGTTCCATTCCATTCCATTCCATTCCATTCCGTTCCAGTGCACTCTACTCCACTCCACTCCACTCCAGTCCACTCCGGTACATTCCATTCCATTCCATTCCATTCCATTCCATTCCATTTCCATTCCCATTCCATTTCCATTCCCGTTCCATTTCCATTCCCGTTTCTTTTCCATTCCCGTTCCATTTCCATTCCAGTTCCATTACCATTCCCGTTCCATTTCCATTCCCGATCCATTTCCATTCCCGTTCCTTTTCCATTCCCGTTCCATTTCCATTCCCGTTCCGTTACCATTCCCGTTCCATTTCCGTTCCCGTTCCGTTTCCGTTCCCGTTCCATTTCCGTTCTCGTTCCGTTTCCATTCCCGTTCCATTTCCGTTCCCGTTCCATTTCCGTTCCCGTTCCATTTCCATTCCCGTTCCATTTCCATTCCCTTTCCATTTCCATTTCATTCCATTCCATTCTGCTCGGGTACATTCCATTCCATTCCATTGCATTCTATTCCGTTCTGCTCCTGTCCATTCCATTCCATTCCATTCCGTTCCATTCCGTTCTACTCGGGTAGATTCCATTCCATTCCATTCCATTCCATTCCATTCCATTCCATTCCATTCCATTCCGTTCTACTCGGGTTGATTCCATTCTATTCCATTCCATTCCATTCCATTCCATTCCATTCCATTCCATTCCATTCCATTCCATTCCATTGAATTCCATTCCATTCCATTCCATTCCATTCCATTGAATTCCATTCCGTTCCATTCCATTCCATTGAATTCCATTCCATTCCATTCCATTCCATTGAATTCCATTCCGTTCCATTCCATTCCATTCCATTGAATTCCATTCCATTCCATTCCATTCCATTCCATTCCATTCCATTCCATTCCATCCCATCCCATTCCATTCCATTCCATTCCATCCCATTCCATTCCATTCCATTCCATTCCATTCCATTCCATTCCATTCCATTCCATTCTATTCCATTCCATTCCAATCCATTCCATTCTATTCCATTGAATTCCATTCCATTCCATTCCATTCCATTCCATTCCATTCCATTCCATTCCATTCCATGGAATTCCGTTCCATTCCATTCCATTCCGTTCCGTTCCGTCCCGTTCCGTTCCGTTCCGTTCCGTTGCGTTCCGTTCCGTTCTACTCGGGTTGATTCCATTCTATTCCATTCCATTCCATTCGATTCCATTCGATTCCATTCGATTCCACTCCATTCCATTCCATAGAATTCCATTCCATTCCATTCCATTCCATTGAATTCCATTCCATTCCATTCCATTCCATAGAATTCCATTCCATTCCATTCCATTCCATTGAATTCCATTCCATTCCATTCCATTCCATTCCATTCCATTCCATTCCATTCCATTCTACTGGTGTCCATTCCATTCCATTCCATTCCATTCCATTCCATTCCATTCCTTTCCATTCCATTGCATTCCATTGCATTCCATTCCATTCCATTCCATTCCATTCCATTCCACTCCACTCCACTCCACTCCACTCCATTCCACTCCACTCCACTCCGGTACATTCCATTCCATTCCATTCCATTCCATTCCATTCCATTCCGTGCTTCTCGGGTACATTCCGTTCCGTTCCATTCCATTCCATTCCATTCCATTCCGTTCCAGTGCACTCTACTCCACTCCACTCCACTCCAGTCCACTCCGGTACATTCCATTCCATTCCATTCCATTCCATTCCATTCCATTTCCATTCCCATTCCATTTCCATTCCCGTTCCATTTCCATTCCCGTTTCTTTTCCATTCCCGTTCCATTTCCATTCCAGTTCCATTACCATTCCCGTTCCATTTCCATTCCCGATCCATTTCCATTCCCGTTCCTTTTCCATTCCCGTTCCATTTCCATTCCCGTTCCGTTACCATTCCCGTTCCATTTCCGTTCCCGTTCCGTTTCCGTTCCCGTTCCATTTCCGTTCTCGTTCCGTTTCCATTCCCGTTCCATTTCCATTCCCGTTCCATTTCCGTTCCCGTTCCATTTCCATTCCCGTTCCATTTCCATTCCCTTTCCATTTCCATTTCATTCCATTCCATTCTGCTCGGGTACATTCCATTCCATTCCATTGCATTCTATTCCGTTCTGCTCCTGTCCATTCCATTCCATTCCATTCCGTTCCATTCCGTTCTACTCGGGTAGATTCCATTCCATTCCATTCCATTCCATTCCATTCCATTCCATTCCATTCCATTCCGTTCTACTCGGGTTGATTCCATTCTATTCCATTCCATTCCATTCCATTCCATTCCATTCCATGGAATTCCATTCCATGGAATTCCATTCCATTCCATGGAATTCCATTCCATTCCATTCCATTCCATTCCATTCCATTCCATTCCATTCCATTGAATTCCATTCCATTCCATTCCATTCCATTCCATTGAATTCCATTCCGTTCCATTCCATTCCATTGAATTCCATTCCATTCCATTCCATTCCATTGAATTCCATTCCGTTCCATTCCATTCCATTCCATTGAATTCCATTCCATTCCATTCCATTCCATTCCATTCCATTCCATTCCATCCCATCCCATTCCATTCCATTCCATTCCATCCCATTCCATTCCATTCCATTCCATTCCATTCCATTCCATTCCATTCCATTCCATTCCATTCTATTCCATTCCATTCCAATCCATTCCATTCTATTCCATTGAATTCCATTCCATTCCATTCCATTCCATTCCATTCCATTCCATTCCATTCCATTCCATGGAATTCCGTTCCATTCCATTCCATTCCGTTCCGTTCCGTCCCGTTCCGTTCCGTTCCGTTCCGTTGCGTTCCGTTCCGTTCTACTCGGGTTGATTCCATTCTATTCCATTCCATTCCATTCGATTCCATTCGATTCCATTCGATTCCACTCCATTCCATTCCATAGAATTCCATTCCATTCCATTCCATTCCATTGAATTCCATTCCATTCCATTCCATTCCATAGAATTCCATTCCATTCCATTCCATTCCATTGAATTCCATTCCATTCCATTCCATTCCATTCCATTCCATTCCATTCCATTCCATTCTACTGGTGTCCATTCCATTCCATTCCATTCCATTCCATTCCATTCCATTCCTTTCCATTCCATTGCATTCCATTGCATTCCATTCCATTCCATTCCATTCCATTCCACTCCACTCCACTCCACTCCACTCCATTCCACTCCACTCCACTCCGGTACATTCCATTCCATTCCATTCCATTCCATTCCATTCCATTCCATTCCGTGCTTCTCGGGTACATTCCGTTCCGTTCCATTCCATTCCATTCCATTCCATTCCGTTCCAGTGCACTCTACTCCACTCCACTCCACTCCAGTCCACTCCGGTACATTCCATTCCATTCCATTCCATTCCATTCCATTCCATTTCCATTCCCATTCCATTTCCATTCCCGTTCCATTTCCATTCCCGTTTCTTTTCCATTCCCGTTCCATTTCCATTCCAGTTCCATTACCATTCCCGTTCCATTTCCATTCCCGATCCATTTCCATTCCCGTTCCTTTTCCATTCCCGTTCCATTTCCATTCCCGTTCCGTTACCATTCCCGTTCCATTTCCGTTCCCGTTCCGTTTCCGTTCCCGTTCCATTTCCGTTCTCGTTCCGTTTCCATTCCCGTTCCATTTCCATTCCCGTTCCATTTCCGTTCCCGTTCCATTTCCATTCCCGTTCCATTTCCATTCCCTTTCCATTTCCATTTCATTCCATTCCATTCTGCTCGGGTACATTCCATTCCATTCCATTGCATTCTATTCCGTTCTGCTCCTGTCCATTCCATTCCATTCCATTCCGTTCCATTCCGTTCTACTCGGGTAGATTCCATTCCATTCCATTCCATTCCATTCCATTCCATTCCATTCCATTCCATTCTACTGGTGTCCATTCCATTCCATTCCATTCCATTCAATTCCATTCCATTCCATTCCATTCCATTGCATTCCATTCCATTCCATTCCATTCCATTCCGTTCCGTTCTACTCTGTTACATTCCATTCAATTCCATTCCATTCCGTTCTACTCGGGTAGATTCCATTCCATTCCATTCCATTCCTTTCCATTCCATTGCATTCCATTGCATTGCATTGCACTCAATTCAATTCCATTCCATTCCATTCCATTCCATTCCATTCCATTCCATTCCATTCCGTTCCGTTCAACTCTGTTACATTCCATTCAATTACATTCCATTCCGTTCTACTCGGTTACATTCCATTCCATTCCATTCCATTCCATTCCAATCCATTCCATTCCATTCCATTCCGTTCTACTCGGGTACATTCCATTCCATTCCATTCCATTCCATTCCATTCCATTCCATTCCGTTCTACTTTGGTACATTCCATTCCATTCCATTCCATTCCATTCCATTCCATTACATTCCATTCCATTCCATTCCGTTCTACTCGGGTTGATTCCATTCTATTCCATTCCATTCCATTCCATTCCATTCCATTCCATTCCATTCCATTCCATTCCATTCCATGGAATTCCATTCCATTCCATGGAATTCCATTCCATTCCATTCCATTCCATTCCATTCCATTCCATTCCATTCCATTGAATTCCATTCCATTCCATTCCATTCCATTCCATTGAATTCCATTCCGTTCCATTCCATTCCATTGAATTCCATTCCATTCCATTCCATTCCATTCCATTCCATTCCATTCCATTCCATTGAATTCCATTCCATTCCATTCCATTCCATTCCATTCCATTCCATTCCATTCCATCCCATTCCATTCCATTCCATTCCATTCCGTTCTACTCGGGTTGATTGCATTCTATTCCATTCCATTCCATTCGATCCCATTTGATTCCATTCGATTCCATTCAATTCCATTCGATTCCATTCCATTCCACTCCATTCCATTCCATTGAATTCCATTCCATTCCATTCCATTCCATTCCATTCCATTCCATTCCATTCCATTCCATTGAATTCCATTCCATTCCATTCCATTCCATTCCATTGAATTCCATTCCATTCCATTCCATTCAATTGAATTCCGTTCCATTCCATTCCATTCCGTTCCGTTCCGTCCCGTTCCGTTCCGTTCCGTTCCGTTGCGTTCCTTTCCGTTCTACTCGGGTTGATTAAATTCTATTCCATTCCATTCTATTCGATTCCATTCGATTCCAATCGATTCCATTCAATTCCATTCGATTCCATTGAATTCCATTCCATTCCATTCCATTCCATTGAATTCCGTTGCATTATATTCCATTCCGTTCCGTTCCGCCCCGTTCCATTCCGTTCCGTTCCGTTGCGTGCCGTTCCGTTCTACTCGGGTTGATTCCATTCCATTCCATTCCATTCCATTCCATTCCATTCCATAGAATTCCATTCCATTCCATTCCATTCCACTGAATTCCGTTCCATTCCATTCCATTCCGTTCCGTTCCGTTCCGTTCCGTTCCGTTCCGTTCCGTTGCGTTCCGTTCCGTTCCGTTGTGTTCCGTTCCGTTCTACTTGGGTTGATTCCATTCTATTCCATTCCATTCCAATCCATTCCATTCTATTCCATTGAATTCAATTCCATTCCATTCCATTCCATTCCATTCCATTCCATTCCATTCCATGGAATTCCGTTCCATTCCATTCCATTCCGTTCCGTTCCGTCCCGTTCCGTTCCGTTCCGTTCCGTTGCGTTCCGTTCCGTTCTACTCGGGTTGATTCCATTCTATTCCATTCCATTCCATTCGATTCCATTCGATTCCATTCGATTCCACTCCATTCCATTCCATAGAATTCCATTCAATTCCATTCCATTCCATTGAATTCCATTCCATTCCATTCCATTCCATAGAATTCCATTCCATTCCATTCCATTCCATTGAATTCCATTCCATTCCATTCCATTCCATTCCATTCCATTCCATTCCATTCCATTCCATTCCATTCCATTCTACTGGTGTCCATTCCATTCCATTCCATTCCATTCCTTTCCATTCCATTGCATTCCATTGCATTCCATTCCATTCCATTCCATTCCATTCCATTCCATTCCACTCCACTCCACTCCACTCCACTCCATTCCACTCCACTCCACTCCGGTACATTCCATTCCATTCCATTCCATTCCATTCCATTCCATTCCATTCCATTCCGTGCTTCTCGGGTACATTCCGTTCCGTTCCATTCCATTCCATTCCATTCCATTCCGTTCCAGTGCACTCTACTCCACTCCACTCCACTCCACTCCACTCCGGTACATTCCATTCCATTCCATTCCATTCCATTTCCATTCCCATTCCATTTCCATTCCCGTTCCATTTCCATTCCCGTTTCTTTTCCATTCCCGTTCCATTTCCATTCCAGTTCCATTACCATTCCCGTTCCATTTCCATTCCCGATCCATTTCCATTCCCGTTCCTTTTCCATTCCCGTTCCATTTCCATTCCCGTTCCGTTACCATTCCCGTTCCATTTCCGTTCCCGTTCCGTTTCCGTTCCCGTTCCATTTCCGTTCTCGTTCCGTTTCCGTTCCCGTTCCATTTCCATTCCCGTTCCATTTCCGTTCCCGTTCCATTTCCATTCCCGTTCCCTTTCCTATCCCTTTCCATTTCCATTTCATTCCATTCCATTCTGCTCGGGTACATTCCATTCCATTCCATTGCATTCTATTCCGTTCTGCTCCTGTCCATTCCATTCCATTCCATTCCGTTCCATTCCGTTCTACTCGGGTAGATTCCATTCCATTCCATTCCATTCCATTCCATTCTACTGGTGTCCAATCCATTCCATTCCATTCCATTCCATTCCATTCCATTCCATTCCATTGCTTTCCATTCCATTCCATTCCATTCCATTCCATCCCATTCCATTCCATTCCATTCCATTCCATTCCATTCCATTCCATTCCATTCCATTCCATTCTATTCCATTCCATTCCAATCCATTCCATTCTATTCCATTGAATTCCATTCCATTCCATTCCATTCCATTCCATTCCATTCCATTCCATTCCGTGGAATTCCGTTCCATTCCATTCCATTCCGTTCCGTTCCGTCCCGTTCCGTTCCGTTCCGTTCCGTTGCGTTCCGTTCCGTTCTACTCGGGTTGATTCCATTCTATTCCATTCCATTCCATTCGATTCCATTCGATTCCATTCGATTCCACTCCATTCCATTCCATAGAATTCCATTCCATTCCATTCCATTCCATTGAATTCCATTCCATTCCATTCCATTCCATAGAATTCCATTCCATTCCATTCCATTCCATTCCATTCCATTCCATTCCATTCCATTCCATTCCATTCCATTCCATTCCATTCCATTCCATTCTACTGGTGTCCATTCCATTCCATTCCTTTCCATTCCATTGCATTCCATTGCATTCCATTCCATTCCATTCCATTCCATTCCATTCCATTCCACTCCACTCCACTCCACTCCATTCCACTCCACTCCACTCCGGTACATTCCATTCCATTCCATTCCATTCCATTCCATTCCATTCCATTCCATTCCGTGCTTCTCGGGTACATTCCGTTCCGTTCCATTCCATTCCATTCCATTCCATTCCGTTCCAGTGCACTCTACTCCACTCCACTCCACTCCAGTCCACTCCGGTACATTCCATTACATTCCATTCCATTCCATTCCATTCCATTTCCATTCCCATTCCATTTCCATTCCCGTTCCATTTCCATTCCCGTTTCTTTTCCATTCCCGTTCCATTTCCATTCCAGTTCCATTACCATTCCCGTTCCATTTCCATTCCCGATCCATTTCCATTCCCGTTCCTTTTCCATTCCCGTTCCATTTCCATTCCCGTTCCGTTACCATTCCCGTTCCATTTCCGTTCCCGTTCCGTTTCCGTTCCCGTTCCATTTCCGTTCTCGTTCCGTTTCCATTCCCGTTCCATTTCCATTCCCGTTCCATTTCCGTTCCCGTTCCATTTCCATTCCCGTTCCATTTCCATTCCCTTTCCATTTCCATTTCATTCCATTCCATTCTGCTCGGGTACATTCCATTCCATTCCATTGCATTCTATTCCGTTCTGCTCCTGTCCATTCCATTCCATTCCATTCCGTTCCATTCCGTTCTACTCGGGTAGATTCCATTCCATTCCATTCCATTCCATTCCATTCCATTCCATTCCATTCCATTCTACTGGTGTCCATTCCATTCCATTCCATTCCATTCCATTCCATTCCATTCCATTCCATTGCATTCCATTCCATTCCATTCCATTCCATTCCGTTCCGTTCTACTCGGTTACATTCCATTCAATTCCATTCCATTCCGTTCTACTCGGGTAGATTCCATTCCATTCCATTCCATTCCTTTCCATTCCATTGCATTCCATTGCATTGCATTGCACTCAATTCCATTCCATTCCATTCCATTCCATTCCATTCCATTCCATTCCATTCCATTCCGTTCCGTTCAACTCGGTTACATTCCATTCAATTACATTCCATTCCGTTCTACTCGGTTACATTCCATTCCATTCCATTCCATTCCATTCCAATCCATTCCATTCCATTCCATTCCGTTCTACTCGTGTACATTCCATTCCATTCCATTCCATTCCATTCCATTCCATTCCATTCCATTCCATTCCGTTCTACTTTGGTACATTCCATTCCATTCCATTCCATTCCATTCCATTCCATTACATTCCATTCCATTCCATTCCGTTCTACTCGGGTTGATTCCATTCTATTCCATTCCATTCCATTCCATTCCATTCCATTCCATTCCATTCCATTCCATTCCATTCCATTCCATTCCATTGAATTCCATTCCATTCCATTCCATTCCATTCCATTGAATTCCATTCAGTTCCATTCCATTCCATTGAATTCCATTCCATTCCATTCCATTCCATTCCATTCCATTCCATTCCATTCCATTCCATTGAATTCCATTCCATTCCATTCCATTCCATTCCATTCCATTCCATTCCATCCCATTCCATTCCATTCCATTCCATTCCGTTCTACTCGGGTTGATTGCATTCTATTCCATTCCATTCCATTCGATCCCATTTGATTCCATTCGATTCCATTCAATTCCATTCGATTCCATTCCATTCCACTCCATTCCATTCCATTGAATTCCATTCCATTCCATTCCATTCCATTCCATTCCATTCCATTCCATTCCATTCCATTGAATTCCATTCCATTCCATTCCATTCCATTCCATTGAATTCCATTCCATTCCATTCCATTCAATTGAATTCCGTTCCATTCCATTCCATTCCGTTCCGTTCCGTCCCGTTCCGTTCCGTTCCGTTCCGTTGCGTTCCTTTCCGTTCTACTCGGGTTGATTAAATTCTATTCCATTCCATTCTATTCGATTCCATTCGATTCCAATCGATTCCATTCGATTCCATTCGATTCCATTGAATTCCATTCCATTCCATTCCATTCCATTGAATTCCGTTGCATTATATTCCATTCCGTTCCGTTCCGCCCCGTTCCATTCCGTTCCGTTCCGTTGCGTGCCGTTCCGTTCTACTCGGGTTGATTCCATTCCATTCCATTCCATTCCATTCCATTCCATTCCATAGAATTCCATTCCATTCAATTCCATTCCACTGAATTCCGTTCCATTCCATTCCGTTCCGTTCCGTTCCGTTCCGTTCCGTTCCGTTGCGTTCCGTTCCGTTCCGTTGTGTTCCGTTCCGTTCTACTTGGGTTGATTCCATTCTATTCCATTCCATTCCAATCCATTCCATTCTATTCCATTGAATTCAATTCCATTCCATTCCATTCCATTCCATTCCATTCCATTCCATTCCATGGAATTCCGTTCCATTCCATTCCATTCCGTTCCATTCCGTCCCGTTCCGTTCCGTTCCGTTCCGTTGCGTTCCGTTCCGTTCTACTCGGGTTGATTCCATTCTATTCCATTCCATTCCATTCGATTCCATTCGATTCCATTCGATTCCACTCCATTCCATTCCATAGAATTCCATTCCATTCCATTCCATTCCATTGAATTCCATTCCATTCCATTCCATTCCATAGAATTCCATTCCATTCCATTCCATTCCATTGAATTCCATTCCATTCCATTCCATTCCATTCCATTCCATTCCATTCCATTCCATTCCATTCCATTCTACTGGTGTCCATTCCATTCCATTCCTTTCCATTCCATTGCATTCCATTGCATTCCATTCCATTCCATTCCATTCCATTCCATTCCATTCCACTCCACTCCACTCCACTCCATTCCACTCCACTCCACTCCGGTACATTCCATTCCATTCCATTCCATTCCATTCCATTCCATTCCGTGCTTCTCGGGTACATTCCGTTCCGTTCCATTCCATTCCATTCCATTCCATTCCGTTCCAGTGCACTCTACTCCACTCCACTCCACTCCAGTCCACTCCGGTACATTCCATTACATTCCATTCCATTCCATTCCATTCCATTTCCATTCCCATTCCATTTCCATTCCCGTTCCATTTCCATTCCCGTTTCTTTTCCATTCCCGTTCCATTTCCATTCCAGTTCCATTACCATTCCCGTTCCACTTCCATTCCCGATCCATTTCCATTCCCGTTCCTTTTCCATTCCCGTTCCATTTCCATTCCCGTTCCGTTACCATTCCCGTTCCATTTCCGTTCCCGTTCCGTTTCCGTTCCCGTTCCATTTCCGTTCTCGTTCCGTTTCCATTCCCGTTCCATTTCCATTCCAGTTCCATTTCCGTTCCCGTTCCATTTCCATTCCCGTTCCATTTCCATTCCCTTTCCATTTCCATTTCATTCCATTCCATTCTGCTCGGGTACATTCCATTCCATTCCATTGCATTCTATTCCGTTCTGCTCCTGTCCATTCCATTCCATTCCATTCCGTTCCATTCCGTTCTACTCGGGTAGATTCCATTCCATTCCATTCCATTCCATTCCATTCCATTCCATTCCATTCCATTCTACTGGTGTCCATTCCATTCCATTCCATTCCATTCCATTCCATTCCATTCCATTCCATTCCATTGCATTCCATTCCATTCCATTCCATTCCATTCCGTTCCGTTCTACTCGGTTACATTCCATTCAATTCCATTCCATTCCGTTCTACTCGGGTAGATTCCATTCCATTCCATTCCATTCCTTTCCATTCCATTGCATTCCATTGCATTGCATTGCACTCAATTCCATTCCATTCCATTCCATTCCATTCCATTCCATTCCATTCCATTCCATTCCGTTCCGTTCAACTCGGTTACATTCCATTCAATTACATTCCATTCCGTTCTACTCGGTTACATTCCATTCCATTCCATTCCATTCCATTCCAATCCATTCCATTCCATTCCATTCCGTTCTACTCGTGTACATTCCATTCCATTCCATTCCATTCCATTCCATTCCATTCCATTCCATTCCATTCCGTTCTACTTTGGTACATTCCATTCCATTCCATTCCATTCCATTCCATTCCATTACATTCCATTCCATTCCATTCCGTTCTACTCGGGTTGATTCCATTCTATTCCATTCCATTCCATTCCATTCCATTCCATTCCATTCCATTCCATTCCATTCCATGGAATTCCATTCCATTCCATGGAATTCCATTCCATTCCATTCCATTCCATTCCATTCCATTCCATTCCATTCCATTCCATTGAATTCCATTCCATTCCATTCCATTCCATTCCATTGAATTCCATTCAGTTCCATTCCATTCCATTGAATTCCATTCCATTCCATTCCATTCCATTCCATTCCATTCCATTCCATTCCATTCCATTGAATTCCATTCCATTCCATTCCATTCCATTCCATTCCATTCCATTCCATCCCATTCCATTCCATTCCATTCCATTCCGTTCTACTCGGGTTGATTGCATTCTATTCCATTCCATTCCATTCGATCCCATTTGATTCCATTCGATTCCATTCAATTCCATTCGATTCCATTCCATTCCACTCCATTCCATTCCATTGAATTCCATTCCATTCCATTCCATTCCATTCCATTCCATTCCATTCCATTCCATTCCATTGAATTCCATTCCATTCCATTCCATTCCATTCCATTGAATTCCATTCCATTCCATTCCATTCAATTGAATTCCGTTCCATTCCATTCCATTCCGTTCCGTTCCGTCCCGTTCCGTTCCGTTCCGTTCCGTTGCGTTCCTTTCCGTTCTACTCGGGTTGATTAAATTCTATTCCATTCCATTCTATTCGATTCCATTCGATTCCAATCGATTCCATTCGATTCCATTCGATTCCATTGAATTCCATTCCATTCCATTCCATTCCATTGAATTCCGTTGCATTATATTCCATTCCGTTCCGTTCCGCCCCGTTCCATTCCGTTCCGTTCCGTTGCGTGCCGTTCCGTTCTACTCGGGTTGATTCCATTCCATTCCATTCCATTCCATTCCATTCCATTCCATAGAATTCCATTCCATTCAATTCCATTCCACTGAATTCCGTTCCATTCCATTCCGTTCCGTTCCGTTCCGTTCCGTTCCGTTGCGTTCCGTTCCGTTCCGTTGTGTTCCGTTCCGTTCTACTTGGGTTGATTCCATTCTATTCCATTCCATTCCAATCCATTCCATTCTATTCCATTGAATTCAATTCCATTCCATTCCATTCCATTCCATTCCATTCCATTCCATTCCATGGAATTCCGTTCCATTCCATTCCATTCCGTTCCATTCCGTCCCGTTCCGTTCCGTTCCGTTCCGTTGCGTTCCGTTCCGTTCTACTCGGGTTGATTCCATTCTATTCCATTCCATTCCATTCGATTCCATTCGATTCCATTCGATTCCACTCCATTCCATTCCATAGAATTCCATTCCATTCCATTCAATTCCATTGAATTCCATTCCATTCCATTCCATTCCATTCCATTCCATTCCATTCCATTCCATTCCATTCCATTCTACTGGTGTCCATTCCATTCCATTCCATTCCATTCCATTCCATTCCTTTCCATTCCATTGCATTCCATTGCATTCCATTCCATTCCATTCCATTCCATTCCATTCCATTCCACTCCACTCCACTCCACTCCACTCCATTCCACTCCACTCCACTCCGGTACATTCCATTCCATTCCATTCCATTCCATTCCATTCCATTCCGTGCTTCTCGGGTACATTCCGTTCCGTTCCATTCCATTCCATTCCATTCCATTCCGTTCCAGTGCACTCTACTCCACTCCACTCCACTCCACTCCACTCCGGTACATTCCATTCCATTCCATTCCATTCCATTCCATTTCCATTCCCATTCCATTTCCATTCCCGTTCCATTTCCATTCCCGTTTCTTTTCCATTCCCGTTCCATTTCCATTCCAGTTCCATTACCATTCCCGTTCCATTTCCATTCCCGATCCATTTCCATTCCCGTTCCTTTTCCATTCCCGTTCCATTTCCATTCCCGTTCCGTTACCATTCCCGTTCCATTTCCGTTCCCGTTCCGTTTCCGTTCCCGTTCCATTTCCGTTCTCGTTCCGTTTCCGTTCCCGTTCCATTTCCATTCCCGTTCCATTTCCGTTCCCGTTCCATTTCCATTCCCGTTCCATTTCCATTCCCTTTCCATTTCCATTTCATTCCATTCCATTCTGCTCGGGTACATTCCATTCCATTCCATTGCATTCTATTCCGTTCTGCTCCTGTCCATTCCATTCCATTCCATTCCGTTCCATTCCGTTCTACTCGGGTAGATTCCATTCCATTCCATTCCATTCCATTCCATTCTACTGGTGTCCAATCCATTCCATTCCATTCCATTCCATTCCATTCCATTCCATTCCATTCCATTGCTTTCCATTCCATTCCATTCCATTCCATTCCGTTCCGTTCTACTCGGTTACATTCCATTCAATTCCATTCCATTCCGTTCTACTCGGGTAGATTCCATTCCATTCCATTCCATTCCTTTCCATTCCATTGCATTCCATTGCATTGCATTGCACTCAATTCAATTCCATTCCATTCCATTCCATTCCATTCCATTCCATTCCATTCCGTTCCGTTCAACTCGGTTACATTCCATTCAATTACATTCCATTCCGTTCTACTCGGTTACATTCCATTCCATTCCATTCCATTCCATTCCAATCCATTCCATTCCATTCCATTCCGTTCTACTCGGGTACATTCCATTCCATTCCATTCCATTCCATTCCATTCCATTCCATTCCATTCCATTCCATTCCGTTCTACTTTGGTACATTCCATTCCATTCCATTCCATTCCATTCCATTCCATTCCATTCCATTCCATTCCATCGAATTCCATTCGATTCCATTCCATTCCATTCCATTGAATTCCATTCCGTTCCATTCCATTCCATTGAATTCCATTCCATTCCTTCCCATTCCATTCCATTCCATTCCATTCCATTCCATTCCATGGAATTCCATTCCATTCCATTCCATTCCATTCCATTGAATTCCATTCCATTCCATTCCATTCAATTGAATTCCGTTCCATTCCATTCCATTCCATTCCATTCCATTGAATTCCATTCCATTCCATTCCATTCCATTCCATTGAATTCCATTCCATTCCATTCCATTCAATTGAATTCCGTTCCATTCCATTCCATTCCGTTCCGTTCCGTCCCGTTCCGTTCCGTTCCGTTACGTTGCGTTCCGTTCCGTTCTACTCGGGTTGATTAAATTCTATTCCATTCCATTCTATTCGATTCCATTCGATTCCAATCGATTCCATTCGATTCCATTCGATTCCATTGAATTCCATTCCATTCCATTCCATTCCATTGAATTCCGTTGTATTATATTCCATTCCGTTCCGTTCCGCCCCGTTCCATTCCGTTCCGTTCCGTTGCGTGCCGTTCCGTTCTACTCGGGTTGATTCCATTCCATTCCATTCCATTCCATTCCATTCCATTCCATTCCATTCCATGGAATTCCATTCCATTCCATTCCATTCCATTCCATTACATTCCATTCCATTCCATTCCGTTCTACTCAGGTTGATTCCATTCTATTCCATTCCATTCCATTCCATTCCATTCCATTTCATTCCATTCGATTCCATTCCATTCCATTCCATGGAATTCCATTCCATTCCATTCCATTCCATGGAATTCCATTCCATTCCATTCCATTCCATGGAATTCCATTCCATTCCATTCCATTCCATTCCATGGAATTCCATTCCATTCCATTCCATTCCATTCCATTCCATTCCATTCCATTCCATTCCATTGAATTCCATTCCGTTCCATTCCATTCCATTGAATTCCATTCCATTCCATTCCATTCCATTCCATTCCATTCCATCCCATTCCATCCCATTCCATTCCATTCCATTCCATTCCATCCCATTCCATTCCATTCCATTCCATTCCATTCCATTCCATTCCATTCCATTCCATTCTATTCCATTCCATTCCAATCCATTCCATTCTATTCCATTGAATTCCATTCCATTCCATTCCATTCCATTCCATTCCATTCCATTCCATTCCATGGAATTCCGTTCCATTCCATTCCATTCCGTTCCGTTCCGTCCCGTTCCGTTCCGTTCCGTTCCGTTGCGTTCCGTTCCGTTCTACTCGGGTTGATTCCATTCTATTCCATTCCATTCCATTCGATTCCATTCGATTCCATTCGATTCCACTCCATTCCATTCCATAGAATTCCATTCCATTCCATTCCATTCCATTGAATTCCATTCCATTCCATTCCATTCCATAGAATTCCATTCCATTCCATTCCATTCCATTGAATTCCATTCCATTCCATTCCATTCCATTCCATTCCATTCCATTCCATTCCATTCCATTCTACTGGTGTCCATTCCATTCCATTCCATTCCATTCCATTCCATTCCATTCCATTCCTTTCCATTCCATTGCATTCCATTGCATTCCATTCCATTCCATTCCATTCCATTCCATTCCATTCCACTCCACTCCACTCCACTCCACTCCATTCCACTCCACTCCACTCCGGTACATTCCATTCCATTCCATTCCATTCCATTCCATTCCATTCCATTCCATTCCGTGCTTCTCGGGTACATTCCGTTCCGTTCCATTCCATTCCATTCCGTTCCAGGGCACTCTACTCCACTCCACTCCACTCCAGTCCACTCCGGTACATTCCATTCCATTCCATTCCATTCCATTCCATTCCATTTCCATTCCCATTCCATTTCCATTCCCGTTCCATTTCCATTCCCGTTTCTTTTCCATTCCCGTTCCATTTCCATTCCAGTTCCATTACCATTCCCGTTCCATTTCCATTCCCGATCCATTTCCATTCCCGTTCCTTTTCCATTCCCGTTCCATTTCCATTCCCGTTCCGTTACCATTCCCGTTCCATTTCCGTTCCCGTTCCGTTTCCGTTCCCTTTCCATTTCCGTTCTCGTTCCGTTTCCATTCCCGTTCCATTTCCATTCCCGTTCCATTTCCGTTCCCGTTCCATTTCCATTCCCGTTCCATTTCCATTCCCTTTCCATTTCCATTTCATTCCATTCCATTCTGCTCGGGTACATTCCATTCCATTCCATTGCATTCTATTCCGTTCTGCTCCTGTCCATTCCATTCCGCTCCATTCCGTTCTACTCGGGTAGATTCCATTCCATTCCATTCCATTCCATTCCATTCCATTCCATTCCATTCCATTCTACTGGTGTCCATTCCATTCCATTCCATTCCATTCCATTCCATTCCATTCCATTCCATTCCATTCCATTGCATTCCATTCCATTCCATTCCATTCCATTCCGTTCCGTTCTACTCGGGTAGATTCCATTCCATTCCATTCCATTCCTTTCCATTCCATTGCATTCCATTGCATTGCATTGCACTCAATTCCATTCCATTCCATTCCATTCCATTTCATTCCATTCCATTCCATTCCATTCCATTCCGTTCCGTTCAACTCGGTTACATTCCATTCAATTACATTCCATTCCGTTCTACTCGGTTACATTCCATTCCATTCCATTCCATTCCATTCCAATCCATTCCATTCCATACCATTCCGTTCTACTCGGGTACATTCCATTCCATTCCATTCCATTCCATTCCATACCATTCCATTCCATTCCGTTCTACTTTGGTACATTCCATTCCATTCCATTCCATTCCATTCCATTCCATTCCATTCCATTCCATTCCGTTCCGTTCCATTCCATTCCATTACATTCCATTCCATTCCATTCCGTTCTACTCAGGTTGATTCCATTCTATTCCATTCCATTCCATTCCATTCCATTCCATTTCATTCCATTCGATTCCATTCCATTCCATTCCATGGAATTCCATTCCATTCCATTCCATTCCATGGAATTCCATTCCATTCCATTCCATTCCATTCCATGGAATTCCATTCCATTCCATTCCATTCCATGGAATTCCATTCCATTCCATTCCATTCCATTCCATTCCATTCCATTCCATTCCATTCCATTCCATTGAATTCCATTCCGTTCCATTCCATTCCATTGAATTCCATTCCATTCCATTCCATTCCATTCCATTCCATTCCATTCCATCCCATTCCATTCCATTCCATTCCATTCCATCCCATTCCATTCCATTCCATTCCATTCCATTCCATTCCATTCCATTCCATTCTATTCCATTCCATTCCAATCCATTCCATTCTATTCCATTGAATTCCATTCCATTCCATTCCATTCCATTCCATTCCATTCCATTCCATTCCATTCCATGGAATTCCGTTCCATTCCATTCCATTCCGTTCCGTTCCGTCCCGTTCCGTTCCGTTCCGTTCCGTTGCGTTCCGTTCCGTTCTACTCGGGTTGATTCCATTCTATTCCATTCCATTCCATTCGATTCCATTCGATTCCATTCGATTCCACTCCATTCCATTCCATAGAATTCCATTCCATTCCATTCCATTCCATTGAATTCCATTCCATTCCATTCCATTCCATAGAATTCCATTCCATTCCATTCCATTCCATTGAATTCCATTCCATTCCATTCCATTCCATTCCATTCCATTCCATTCCATTCCATTCCATTCCTTTCCATTCCATTGCATTCCATTGCATTCCATTCCATTCCATTCCATTCCATTCCATTCCATTCCACTCCACTCCACTCCACTCCACTCCATTCCACTCCACTCCACTCCGGTACATTCCATTCCATTCCATTCCATTCCATTCCATTCCATTCCGTGCTTCTCGGGTACATTCCGTTCCGTTCCATTCCATTCCATTCCATTCCATTCCGTTCCAGTGCACTCTACTCCACTCCACTCCACTCCACTCCACTCCGGTACATTCCATTCCATTCCATTCCATTCCATTCCATTCCATTCCATTTCCATTCCCATTCCATTTCCATTCCCGTTCCATTTCCATTCCCGTTTCTTTTCCATTCCCGTTCCATTTCCATTCCAGTTCCATTACCATTCCCGTTCCATTTCCATTCCCGATCCATTTCCATTCCCGTTCCTTTTCCATTCCCGTTCCATTTCCATTCCCGTTCCGTTACCATTCCCGTTCCATTTCCGTTCCCGTTCCGTTTCCGTTCCCGTTCCATTTCCGTTCTCGTTCCTTTTCCGTTCCCGTTCCATTTCCATTCCCGTTCCATTTCCGTTCCCGTTCCATTTCCATTCCCGTTCCATTTCCATTCCCTTTCCATTTCCATTTCATTCCATTCCATTCTGCTCGGGTACATTCCATTCCATTCCATTGCATTCTATTCCGTTCTGCTCCTGTCCATTCCATTCCATTCCATTCCGTTCCATTCCGTTCTACTCGGGTAGATTCCATTCCATTCCATTCCATTCCATTCCATTCCATTCCATTCCATTCCATTCTACTGGTGTCCATTCCATTCCATTCCATTCCATTCCATTCCATTCCATTCCATTCCATTCCATTCCATTGCATTCCATTCCATTCCATTCCATTCCATTCCGTTCCGTTCTACTCGGTTACATTCCATTCAATTCCATTCCATTCCGTTCTACTCGGGTAGATTCCATTCCATTCCATTCCATTCCTTTCCATTCCATTGCATTCCATTGCATTGCATTGCACTCAATTCAATTCCATTCCATTCCATTCCATTCCATTCCATTCCATTCCATTCCGTTCCGTTCAACTCGGTTACATTCCATTCAATTACATTCCATTCCGTTCTACTCGGTTACATTCCATTCCATTCCATTCCATTCCATTCCAATCCATTCCATTCCATTCCATTCCGTTCTACTCGGGTACATTCCATTCCATTCCATTCCATTCCATTCCATTCCATTCCATTCCATTCCGTTCTACTTTGGTACATTCCATTCCATTCCATTCCATTCCATTCCATTCCATTACATTCCATTCCATTCCATTCCGTTCTACTCGGGTTGATTCCATTCTATTCCATTCCATTCCATTCCATTCCATTCCATTCCATTCCATTCCATTCCATTCCATGGAATTCCATTCCATTCCATGGAATTCCATTCCATTCCATTCCATTCCATTCCATTCCATTGAACTCCATTCCATTCCATTCCATTCCATTCCATTGAATTCCATTCCGTTCCATTCCATTCCATTGAATTCCATTCCATTCCATTCCATTCCATTCCATTCCATTCCATTCCATTCCATTCCATTCCATTCCATTGAATTCCATTCCATTCCATTCCATTCCATTCCATTCCATTCCATCCCATTCCATTCCATTCCATTCCATTCCGTTCTACTCGGGTTGATTGCATTCTATTCCATTCCATTCCATTCGATCCCATTTGATTCCATTCGATTCCATTCAATTCCATTCGATTCCATTCCATTCCACTCCATTCCATTCCATTGAATTCCATTCCATTCCATTCCATTCCATTCCATTCCATTCCATTCCATTCCATTCCATTCCATTCCATTCCATTCCATTGAATTCCATTCCATTCCATTCCATTCCATTCCATTGAATTCCATTCCATTCCATTCCATTCAATTGAATTCCGTTCCATTCCATTCCATTCCGTTCCGTTCCGTCCCGTTCCGTTCCGTTCCGTTCCGTTGCGTTCCTTTCCGTTCTTCTCGGGTTGATTAAATTCTATTCCATTCCATTCTATTCGATTCCATTCGATTCCAATCGATTCCATTCGATTCCATTCGATTCCATTGAATTCCATTCCATTCCATTCCATTCCATTGAATTCCGTTGCATTATATTCCATTCCGTTCCGTTCCGCCCCGTTCCATTCCGTTCCGTTCCGTTGCGTGCCGTTCCGTTCTACTCGGGTTGATTCCATTCCATTCTTTCCATTCCATTCCATTCCATTCCATAGAATTCCATTCCATTCCATTCCATTCCACTGAATTCCGTTCCATTCCATTCCATTCCGTTCCGTTCCGTTCCGTTCCGTTCCGTTCCGTTGTGTTCCGTTCCGTTCTACTTGGGTTGATTCCATTCTATTCCATTCCATTCCAATCCATTCCATTCTATTCCATTGAATTCCATTCCATTCCATTCCATTCCATTCCATTCCATTCCATTCCATTCCATGGAATTCCGTTCCATTCCATTCCATTCCGTTCCGTTCCGTCCCGTTCCGTTCCGTTCCGTTCCGTTGCGTTCCGTTCCGTTCTACTCGGGTTGATTCCATTCTATTCCATTCCATTCCATTCGATTCCATTCGATTCCATTCGATTCCACTCCATTCCATTCCATAGAATTCCATTCCATTCCATTCCATTCCATTGAATTCCATTCCATTCCATTCCATTCCATAGAATTCCATTCCATTCCATTCCATTCCATTGAATTCCATTCCATTCCATTCCATTCCATTCCATTCCATTCCATTCCATTCCATTCCATTCTACTGGTGTCCATTCCATTCCATTCCATTCCATTCCATTCCATTCCTTTCCATTCCATTGCATTCCATTGCATTCCATTCCATTCCATTCCATTCCATTCCATTCCATTCCACTCCACTCCACTCCACTCCACTCCATTCCACTCCACTCCACTCCGGTACATTCCATTCCATTCCATTCCATTCCATTCCATTCCATTCCGTGCTTCTCGGGTACATTCCGTTCCGTTCCATTCCATTCCATTCCATTCCATTCCGTTCCAGTGCACTCTACTCCACTCCACTCCACTCCACTCCACTCCGGTACATTCCATTCCATTCCATTCCATTCCATTCCATTTCCATTCCCATTCCATTTCCATTCCCGTTCCATTTCCATTCCCGTTTCTTTTCCATTCCCGTTCCATTTCCATTCCAGTTCCATTACCATTCCCGTTCCATTTCCATTCCCGATCCATTTCCATTCCCGTTCCTTTTCCATTCCCGTTCCATTTCCATTCCCGTTCCGTTACCATTCCCGTTCCATTTCCGTTCCCGTTCCGTTTCCGTTCCCGTTCCATTTCCGCTCTCGTTCCGTTTCCGTTCCCGTTCCATTTCCATTCCCGTTCCATTTCCGTTCCCGTTCCATTTCCATTCCCGTTCCATTTCCATTCCCTTTCCATTTCCATTTCATTCCATTCCATTCTGCTCGGGTACATTCCATTCCATTCCATTGCATTCTATTCCGTTCTGCTCCTGTCCATTCCATTCCATTCCATTCCGTTCCATTCCGTTCTACTCGGGTAGATTCCATTCCATTCCATTCCATTCCATTCCATTCCATTCCATTCTACTGGTGTCCAATCCATTCCATTCCATTCCATTCCATTCCATTCCATTCCATTCCATTGCTTTCCATTCCATTCCATTCCATTCCATTCCGTTCCGTTCTACTCGGTTACATTCCATTCAATTCCATTCCATTCCGTTCTACTCGGGTAGATTCCATTCCATTCCATTCCATTCCTTTCCATTCCATTGCATTCCATTGCATTGCATTGCACTCAATTCAATTCCATTCCATTCCATTCCATTCCATTCCATTCCATTCCATTCCGTTCCGTTCAACTCGGTTACATTCCATTCAATTACATTCCATTCCGTTCTACTCGGTTACATTCCATTCCATTCCATTCCATTCCATTCCAATCCATTCCATTCCATTCCATTCCGTTCTACTCGGGTACATTCCATTCCATTCCATTCCATTCCATTCCATTCCATTCCATTCCGTTCTACTTTGGTACATTCCATTCCATTCCATTCCATTCCATTCCATTCCATTACATTCCATTCCATTCCATTCCGTTCTACTCGGGTTGATTCCATTCCATTCCATTCCATTCCATTCCATTCCATTCCATTCCATTCCATGGAATTCCATTCCATTCCATGGAATTCCATTCCATTCCATTCCATTCCATTCCATTCCATTGAACTCCATTCCATTCCATTCCATTCCATTCCATTGAATTCCATTCCGTTCCATTCCATTCCATTGAATTCCATTCCATTCCATTCCATTCCATTCCATTCCATTCCATTCCATTCCATTCCATTCCATTCCATTCCATTCCATTGAATTCCATTCCATTCCATTCCATTCCATTCCATTCCATTCCATCCCATTCCATTCCATTCCATTCCATTCCGTTCTACTCGGGTTGATTGCATTCTATTCCATTCCATTCCATTCGATCCCATTTGATTCCATTCGATTCCATTCAATTCCATTCGATTCCATTCCATTCCACTCCATTCCATTCCATTGAATTCCATTCCATTCCATTCCATTCCATTCCATTCCATTCCATTCCATTCCATTCCATTCCATTCCATTCCATTCCATTCCATTGAATTCCATTCCATTCCATTCCATTCCATTCCATTGAATTCCATTCCATTCCATTCCATTCAATTGAATTCCGTTCCATTCCATTCCATTCCGTTCCGTTCCGTCCCGTTCCGTTCCGTTCCGTTCCGTTGCGTTCCTTTCCGTTCTTCTCGGGTTGATTAAATTCTATTCCATTCCATTCTATTCGATTCCATTCGATTCCAATCGATTCCATTCGATTCCATTCGATTCCATTGAATTCCATTCCATTCCATTCCATTCCATTGAATTCCGTTGCATTATATTCCATTCCGTTCCGTTCCGCCCCGTTCCATTCCGTTCCGTTCCGTTGCGTGCCGTTCCGTTCTACTCGGGTTGATTCCATTCCATTCTTTCCATTCCATTCCATTCCATTCCATAGAATTCCATTCCATTCCATTCCATTCCACTGAATTCCGTTCCATTCCATTCCATTCCGTTCCGTTCCGTTCCGTTCCGTTCCGTTCCGTTGTGTTCCGTTCCGTTCTACTTGGGTTGATTCCATTCTATTCCATTCCATTCCAATCCATTCCATTCTATTCCATTGAATTCAATTCCATTCCATTCCATTCCATTCCATTCCATTCCATTCCATTCCATGGAATTCCGTTCCATTCCATTCCATTCCGTTCCGTTCCGTCCCGTTCCGTTCCGTTCCGTTCCGTTGCGTTCCGTTCCGTTCTACTCGGGTTGATTCCATTCTATTCCATTCCATTCCATTCGATTCCATTCGATTCCATTCGATTCCACTCCATTCCATTCCATAGAATTCCATTCCATTCCATTCCATTCCATTGAATTCCATTCCATTCCATTCCATTCCATAGAATTCCATTCCATTCCATTCCATTCCATTGAATTCCATTCCATTCCATTCCATTCCATTCCATTCCATTCCATTCCATTCCATTCCATTCTACTGGTGTCCATTCCATTCCATTCCATTCCATTCCATTCCATTCCTTTCCATTCCATTGCATTCCATTGCATTCCATTCCATTCCATTCCATTCCATTCCATTCCATTCCACTCCACTCCACTCCACTCCACTCCATTCCACTCCACTCCACTCCGGTACATTCCATTCCATTCCATTCCATTCCATTCCATTCCATTCCGTGCTTCTCGGGTACATTCCGTTCCGTTCCATTCCATTCCATTCCATTCCATTCCGTTCCAGTGCACTCTACTCCACTCCACTCCACTCCACTCCACTCCGGTACATTCCATTCCATTCCATTCCATTCCATTCCATTTCCATTCCCATTCCATTTCCATTCCCGTTCCATTTCCATTCCCGTTTCTTTTCCATTCCCGTTCCATTTCCATTCCAGTTCCATTACCATTCCCGTTCCATTTCCATTCCCGATCCATTTCCATTCCCGTTCCTTTTCCATTCCCGTTCCATTTCCATTCCCGTTCCGTTACCATTCCCGTTCCATTTCCGTTCCCGTTCCGTTTCCGTTCCCGTTCCATTTCCGTTCTCGTTCCGTTTCCGTTCCCGTTCCATTTCCATTCCCGTTCCATTTCCGTTCCCGTTCCATTTCCATTCCCGTTCCATTTCCATTCCCTTTCCATTTCCATTTCATTCCATTCCATTCTGCTCGGGTACATTCCATTCCATTCCATTGCATTCTATTCCGTTCTGCTCCTGTCCATTCCATTCCATTCCATTCCGTTCCATTCCGTTCTACTCGGGTAGATTCCATTCCATTCCATTCCATTCCATTCCATTCCATTCCATTCTACTGGTGTCCAATCCATTCCATTCCATTCCATTCCATTCCATTCCATTCCATTCCATTGCTTTCCATTCCATTCCATTCCATTCCATTCCGTTCCGTTCTACTCGGTTACATTCCATTCAATTCCATTCCATTCCGTTCTACTCGGGTAGATTCCATTCCATTCCATTCCATTCCTTTCCATTCCATTGCATTCCATTGCATTGCATTGCACTCAATTCAATTCCATTCCATTCCATTCCATTCCATTCCATTCCGTTCCGTTCAACTCGGTTACATTCCATTCAATTACATTCCATTCCGTTCTACTCGGTTACATTCCATTCCATTCCATTCCATTCCATTCCAATCCATTCCATTCCATTCCATTCCGTTCTACTCGGGTACATTCCATTCCATTCCATTCCATTCCATTCCATTCCATTCCATTCCGTTGTACTTTGGTACATTCCATTCCATTCCATTCCATTCCATTCCATTCCATTACATTCCATTCCATTCCATTCCGTTGTACTCAGGTTGATTCCATTCTATTCCATTCCATTCCATTCCATTCCATTGAATTCCATTCCGTTCCATTCCATTCCATTGAATTCCATTCCATTCCTTCCCATTCCTTTCCATTCCATTCCATTCCATTCCATTCCATGGAATTCCATTCCATTCCATTCCATTCCATGGAATTCCATTCCATTCCATTCCATTCCATTCCATTCCATTCCATTCCATTCCATTCCATTCCATTCAATTGAATTCCGTTCCATTCCATTCCATTCCATTCCATTGAATTCCATTCCATTCCATTCCATTCCATTCCATTGAATTCCATTCCATTCCATTCCATTCAATTGAATTCCGTTCCATTCCATTCCATTCCGTTCCGTTCCGTCCCGTTCCGTTCCGTTCCGTTACGTTGCGTTCCGTTCCGTTCTACTCGGGTTGATTAAATTCTATTCCATTCCATTCTATTCGATTCCATTCGATTCCAATCGATTCCATTCGATTCCATTCGATTCCATTGAATTCCATTCCATTCCTTTCCATTCCATTGAATTCCGTTGTATTATATTCCATTCCGTTCCGTTCCGCCCCGTTCCATTCCGTTCCGTTCCGTTGCGTGCCGTTCCGTTCTACTCGGGTTGATTCCATTCCATTCCATTCCATTCCATTCCATTCCATTCCATTCCATTCCATTGAATTCCATTCCATTCCATTCCATTCCATTCCATTCCATTCCATTCCGTTCTACTCGGGTTGATTCCATTCTATTCCATTCCATTCCATTCGATCTCATTCGATTCCATTCGATTCCATTCGATTCCACTCCATTCCATTCCATTGAATTCCATTCCATTCCATTCCATTCCATTGAATTCCTTTCCATTCCATTCCATTCCATTCCATTCCATTCCATTCCATTCCATTCCATTGAATTCCATTCCATTCCATTGAATTCCATTCCATTCCATTCCATTGCATTGAATTCCGTTCCAGTCCATTCCATTCCATTCCATTCCATTCCATTGAATTCCATTCCATTCCATTCCATGGAATTCCGTTCCATTCCATTCCATTCCATTCCATTCCATTCCATTCCATTCCATTCCATTCCGTTGAATTCCATTCCATTCCATTCCATTCCTTTCCATTGAATTCCATTCTGTTCCATTCCATTCCTTTGAATTCCGTTCCATTCCATTCCATTCCATTCCATTCCTTTCCGTTCTGTTCCGTTCCGTTCCGTTGCGTTCCGCTCCGTTCTACTCGGGTTGATTCCATTCTATTCCATTCCATTCCATTCGATCCCATTCGATTCCATTCGATTCCATTCGATTCCATTCGATTCCACTCCATTCCATTCCATAGAATTCCATTCCATTCCATTCCATTTGAATTCCATTCCATTCCATTCCATTCCATTCTATTCCATTCCATCCCATTCCATTCCATTCCATTCCATTCTACTCGGGTTGATTGCATTCTATTCCATTCCATTCCATTCGATTCCATTCGATTCCATTCGATTCCATTTGATTCCATTCCATTCCATTCCATTCCATTCCATTCCATTCCATTCCATTGAATTCCATTCCATTCCATTCCATTCCATTGAATTCCATTCCATTCCATTCCATTCCATTCCATTGAATTCCATTCCACTCCATTCCATTCCACTCCACTCCACTCCACTCCACTCCATTCCATTCCCTTCCATTCCATTCAATTGAATTGCATTGAATTCCATTCCATTCCATTCCATAACATTTCATTCCATTCCATTCCATTCCATTCCATTCCATTCCATTCCATTCCATTCCGTTCTACTCGTGTTGATTCCATTCTATTCCATTCCATTCCATTCGATTCCATTCGATTCCATTCGATTTCATTCGTTTCCATTCCATTCCATTCCATTCTATTCCATTGAATTCCATTCCATTCCATTCCATTCCATTCCATTCCATTCCATTGCATTCCATTCCATTGAATTCCATTGAATTCCATTCCATTCCATTCCATTCCATTCCATTCCATTCCATTCCATTGAATTCCATTCCATTCCATTCCATTCCATTCCATTCCATTGAATTCCATTCCATTCCATTCCATTCCATGGAATTCCGTTCCATTCCATTCCATTCCGTTCCGTTCCGTCCCGTTCCGTTCCGTTCCGTTCCGTTGCGTTCCGTTCCGTTCTACTCGGGTTGATTACATTCTATTCCATTCCATTCCGTTCGATTCCATTCGATTCCATTCAATTCCACTCCATTCCATTCCATAGAATTCCATTCCATTCCATTCCATTCCATTGAATTCCATTCCATTCCATTCCATTCCATTGAATTCCATTCCATTCCATTCCATTCCATTGAATTCCATTCCATTCCATTCCATTCCATTGAATTCCATTCCATTCCATTCCATTCCATTCCATTCCATTCCATTCCATTCCATTCCATTCCATTCCATTCCATTCCATTCCATTCCATTCCATTCTACTGGTGTCCATTCCATTCCATTCCATTCCATTCCATTCCATTCCATTCCATTCCTTTCCATTCCATTGCATTCCATTGCATTCCATTCCATTCCATTCCATTCCATTCCATTCCTTTCCATTCCATTGCATTCCATTGCATTCCATTCCATTCCATTCCATTCCATTCCATTCCATTCCACTCCACTCTACTCCACTCCACTCCATTCCACTCCACTCCACTCCGGTACATTCCATTCCATTCCATTCCATTCCATTCCATTCCATTCCGTGCTTCTCGGGTACATTCCGTTCCGTTCCATTCCATTCCATTCCATTCCATTCCGTTCCAGTGCACTCTACTCCACTCCACTCCACTCCACTCCACTCCGGTACATTCCATTCCATTCCATTCCATTCCATTCCATTCCATTTCCATTCCCCTTCCATTTCCATTCCCGATCCATTTCCATTCCCGTTCCATTTCCATTCCCGTTCCATTTCCATTCCCGTTCCATTACCATTCCCGTTCCATTTCCGTTCCCGTTCCGTTTCCGTTCCCGTTCCATTTCCGTTCTCGTTCCGTTTCCGTTCCCGTTCCATTTCCATTCCCGTTCCATTTCCGTTCCCGTTCCATTTCCATTCCCGTTCCATTTCCATTCCCTTTCCATTTCCATTTCATTCCATTCCGTTCTGCTCGGGTACATTCCATTCCATTCCATTGCATTCCATTCCGTTCTGCTCCTGTCCATTCCATTCCATTCCATTCCGTTCCATTCCGTTCTACTCGGGTAGATTCCATTCCATTCCATTCCATTCCATTCCATTCCATTCCATTCCATTCCATTCTACTGGTGTCCATTCCATTCCATTCCATTCCATTCCATTCCATTCCACTCCATTCCATTGCATTCCATTCCATTCCATTCCATTCCGTGCCGTTCTACTCGGTTACATTCCATTCAATTCCATTCCATTCCGTTCTACTCGGGTAGATTCCATTCCATTCCATTCCATTCCTTTCCATTCCATTGCATTCCATTGCATTGCATTGCACTCAATTCCATTCCATTCCATTCCATTCCATTCCATTCCATTCCATTCCATTCCGTTCCTTTCAACTCGGTTACATTCCATTCAATTACATTCCATTCCGTTCTACTCGGTTACATTCCATTCCATTCCATTCCATTCCATTCCATTCCAATCCATTCCATTCCATTCCATTCCGTTCTACTCGGGTACATTCCATTCCATTCCATTCCATTCCATTCCATTCCATTCCATTCCATTCCATTCCATTCCGGTCTACTTTGGTACATTCCATTCCATTCCATTCCATTCCATTCCATTCCATTCCATTCCATTCCATTCCATTCCATTCCGTTCTACTCAGGTTGATTCCATTCTATTCCATTCCATTCCATTCCATTCCATTACATTCCATTCCATTCGATTCCATTCCATTCCATTCCATTGAATTCCATTCCATTCCATTCCATTCCATGGAATTCCATTCCATTCCATTCCATTCCATTCCATTCCATTCCATTCCATTCCATTCCATTCCATTGAATTCCATTCCATTCCATTCCATTCCATTCCATTGAATTCCATTCCGTTCCATTCCATTCCATTGAATTCCATTCCATTCCATTCCATTCCATTCCATTCCACTCCATCCCATTCAATTCCATTCCATTCCATTCCATTCCATTCCATCCCATTCCATTCCATTCCATTCCATTCCGTTCTACTCGGGTTGATTCCATTCTATTCCATTCCATTCCATTCGATCCCATTTGATTCCATTCGATTCCATTCAATTCCATTCGATTCCATTCCATTCCACTCCATTCCATTCCATTGAATTCCATTCCATTCCATTCCATTCCATTCCATTCCATTCCATGGAATTCCATTCCATTCCATTCCATTCCATTCCATAGAATTCCATTCCATTCCATTCCATTCCACTGAATTCCGTTCCATTCCATTCCATTCCGTTCCGTTCCGTTCCGTTCCGTTCCGTTGCGTTCCGTTCCGTTCCGTTGTGTTCCGTTCCGTTCTACTCGGGTTGATTCCATTCTATTCCATTCCATTCCAATCCATTCCATTCCATTCCATTGAATTCCATTCCATTCCATTCCATTCCATTCCATTCCATTGAATTCCATTCCATTGAATTCCATTCCATTCCATTCCATTCCATTCCATTCCATTCCATTGAATTCCATTCCATTCCATTCCATTCCATGGAATTCCGTTCCATTCCATTCCATTCCATTCCATTGAATTCCATTCCGTTCCATTCCATTCCATTGAATTCCATTGAATTCCATTCCATTCCATTCCATTCCATTCCATTCCATTCCATTCCATTCCATTCCATTCCATTGAATTCCATTCCATTCCATTCCATTCCATTCCATTCCATTCCATCCCATTCCATTCCATTCCATTCCATTCCGTTCTACTCGGGTTGATTGCATTCTATTCCATTCCATTCCATTCGATCCCATTTGATTCCATTCGATTCCATTCAATTCCATTCGATTCCATTCCATTCCACTCCATTCCATTCCATTGAATTCCATTCCATTCCATTCCATTCCATTCCATTCCATTCCATTCCATTCCATTCCATTCCATTCCATTCCATTCCATTGAATTCCATTCCATTCCATTCCATTCCATTCCATTGAATTCCATTCCATTCCATTCCATTCAATTGAATTCCGTTCCATTCCATTCCATTCCGTTCCGTTCCGTCCCGTTCCGTTCCGTTCCGTTCCGTTGCGTTCCTTTCCGTTCTTCTCGGGTTGATTAAATTCTATTCCATTCCATTCTATTCGATTCCATTCGATTCCAATCGATTCCATTCGATTCCATTCGATTCCATTGAATTCCATTCCATTCCATTCCATTCCATTGAATTCCGTTGCATTATATTCCATTCCGTTCCGTTCCGCCCCGTTCCATTCCGTTCCGTTCCGTTGCGTGCCGTTCCGTTCTACTCGGGTTGATTCCATTCCATTCTTTCCATTCCATTCCATTCCATTCCATAGAATTCCATTCCATTCCATTCCATTCCACTGAATTCCGTTCCATTCCATTCCATTCCGTTCCGTTCCGTTCCGTTCCGTTCCGTTCCGTTGTGTTCCGTTCCGTTCTACTTGGGTTGATTCCATTCTATTCCATTCCATTCCAATCCATTCCATTCTATTCCATTGAATTCAATTCCATTCCATTCCATTCCATTCCATTCCATTCCATGGAATTCCGTTCCATTCCATTCCATTCCGTTCCGTTCCGTCCCGTTCCGTTCCGTTCCGTTCCGTTGCGTTCCGTTCCGTTCTACTCGGGTTGATTCCATTCTATTCCATTCCATTCCATTCGATTCCATTCGATTCCATTCGATTCCACTCCATTCCATTCCATAGAATTCCATTCCATTCCATTCCATTCCATTGAATTCCATTCCATTCCATTCCATTCCATAGAATTCCATTCCATTCCATTCCATTCCATTGAATTCCATTCCATTCCATTCCATTCCATTCCATTCCATTCCATTCCATTCCATTCCATTCTACTGGTGTCCATTCCATTCCATTCCATTCCATTCCATTCCATTCCTTTCCATTCCATTGCATTCCATTGCATTCCATTCCATTCCATTCCATTCCATTCCATTCCATTCCACTCCACTCCACTCCACTCCACTCCATTCCACTCCACTCCACTCCGGTACATTCCATTCCATTCCATTCCATTCCATTCCATTCCATTCCGTGCTTCTCGGGTACATTCCGTTCCGTTCCATTCCATTCCATTCCATTCCATTCCGTTCCAGTGCACTCTACTCCACTCCACTCCACTCCACTCCACTCCGGTACATTCCATTCCATTCCATTCCATTCCATTCCATTTCCATTCCCATTCCATTTCCATTCCCGTTCCATTTCCATTCCCGTTTCTTTTCCATTCCCGTTCCATTTCCATTCCAGTTCCATTACCATTCCCGTTCCATTTCCATTCCCGATCCATTTCCATTCCCGTTCCTTTTCCATTCCCGTTCCATTTCCATTCCCGTTCCGTTACCATTCCCGTTCCATTTCCGTTCCCGTTCCGTTTCCGTTCCCGTTCCATTTCCGTTCTCGTTCCGTTTCCGTTCCCGTTCCATTTCCATTCCCGTTCCATTTCCGTTCCCGTTCCATTTCCATTCCCGTTCCATTTCCATTCCCTTTCCATTTCCATTTCATTCCATTCCACTCTGCTCGGGTACATTCCATTCCATTCCATTGCATTCTATTCCGTTCTGCTCCTGTCCGTTCCATTCCATTCCATTCCGTTCCATTCCGTTCTACTCGGGTAGATTCCATTCCATTCCATTCCATTCCATTCCATTCCATTCCATTCTACTGGTGTCCAATCCATTCCATTCCATTCCATTCCATTCCATTCCATTCCATTCCATTGCTTTCCATTCCATTCCATTCCATTCCATTCCGTTCCGTTCTACTCGGTTACATTCCATTCAATTCCATTCCATTCCGTTCTACTCGGGTAGATTCCATTCCATTCCATTCCATTCCTTTCCATTCCATTGCATTCCATTGCATTGCATTGCACTCAATTCAATTCCATTCCATTCCATTCCATTCCATTCCATTCCGTTCCGTTCAACTCGGTTACATTCCATTCAATTACATTCCATTCCGTTCTACTCGGTTACATTCCATTCCATTCCATTCCATTCCATTCCAATCCATTCCATTCCATTCCATTCCGTTCTACTCGGGTACATTCCATTCCATTCCATTCCATTCCATTCCATTCCATTCCATTCCGTTGTACTTTGGTACATTCCATTCCATTCCATTCCATTCCATTCCATTCCATTACATTCCATTCCATTCCATTCCGTTGTACTCAGGTTGATTCCATTCTATTCCATTCCATTCCATTCCATTCCATTGAATTCCATTCCGTTCCATTCCATTCCATTGAATTCCATTCCATTCCTTCCCATTCCTTTCCATTCCATTCCATTCCATTCCATTCCATGGAATTCCATTCCATTCCATTCCATTCCATTCCATTCCATTCCATTCCATTCCATTCCATTCCATTCAATTGAATTCCGTTCCATTCCATTCCATTCCATTCCATTGAATTCCATTCCATTCCATTCCATTCCATTCCATTGAATTCCATTCCATTCCATTCCATTCAATTGAATTCCGTTCCATTCCATTCCATTCCGTTCCGTTCCGTCCCGTTCCGTTCCGTTCCGTTACGTTGCGTTCCGTTCCGTTCTACTCGGGTTGATTAAATTCTATTCCATTCCATTCTATTCGATTCCATTCGATTCCAATCGATTCCATTCGATTCCATTCGATTCCATTGAATTCCATTCCATTCCTTTCCATTCCATTGAATTCCGTTGTATTATATTCCATTCCGTTCCGTTCCGCCCCGTTCCATTCCGTTCCGTTCCGTTGCGTGCCGTTCCGTTCTACTCGGGTTGATTCCATTCCATTCCATTCCATTCCATTCCATTCCATTCCATTCCATTCCATTCCATTCCATTGAATTCCATTCCATTCCATTCCATTCCATTCCATTCCATTCCGTTCTACTCGGGTTGATTCCATTCTATTCCATTCCATTCCATTCGATCTCATTCGATTCCATTCGATTCCATTCGATTCCACTCCATTCCATTCCATTGAATTCCATTCCATTCCATTCCATTCCATTCCATTCCATTCCATTGAATTCCTTTCCATTCCATTCCATTCCATTCCATTCCATTCCATTCCATTCCATTCCATTGAATTCCATTCCATTCCATTGAATTCCATTCCATTCCATTCCATTCCATTGAATTCCGTTCCAGTCCATTCCATTCCATTCCATTCCATTCCATTGAATTCCATTCCATTCCATTCCATAGAATTCCGTTCCATTCCATTCCATTCCATTCCATTCCATTCCATTCCATTCCGTTGAATTCCATTCCATTCCATTCCATTCCTTTCCATTGAATTCCATTCTGTTCCATTCCATTCCTTTGAATTCCGTTCCATTCCATTCCATTCCATTCCATTCCTTTCCGTTCTGTTCCGTTCCGTTCCGTTGCGTTCCGCTCCGTTCTACTCGGGTTGATTCCATTCTATTCCATTCCATTCCATTCGATCCCATTCGATTCCATTCGATTCCATTCGATTCCATTCGATTCCACTCCATTCCATTCCATAGAATTCCATTCCATTCCATTCCATTTGAATTCCATTCCATTCCATTCCATTCCATTCTATTCCATTCCATCCCATTCCATTCCATTCCATTCCATTCTACTCGGGTTGATTGCATTCTATTCCATTCCATTCCATTCGATTCCATTCGATTCCATTCGATTCCATTTGATTCCATTCCATTCCATTCCATTCCATTCCATTCCATTCCATTGAATTCCATTCCATTCCATTCCATTCCATTCCATTGAATTCCATTCCATTCCATTCCATTCCATTCCATTCCATTGAATTCCATTCCATTCCATAGAATTCCATTCCATTCCATTCCATTCCATTGAATTCCGTTCCTTTCCATTCCATTCCATTCCGTTCCGTTCCGTTCCGTTCCGTTGCGTTCCGTTCCGTTCAACTAGGGTTGATTCCATTCTATTCAATTCCATTCCATTCCATTCTACACGGGTTGATCATTCCATTCCGTTCCGTTCCTTTCCGTTCCGTTCCGTTCCGTACCGTTCTACTCGGGTTGATTCCATTCTATTCCATTCCATTCCATTCGATTCCATTCGACTCCATTCCATTCCATTCCATTCCTTTCCATTCCATTCCATTGCATTCCATTCCACTCCATTCCATTCCATTCCATTCCATTCCATTACATTCCATTCCGTTCCGTTCCGTTCCGTTCCGTTCCGTTGCGTTCCGTTCCGTTCTACTCGGGTTGATTCCATTCTATTCCATTCCATTCCATTTGACTCCATTCGATTCCATTCCATTCCATTGCATTGAATTCCATTCCATTCCATTCCATTACTTTCCATTCCATTCCACTCCATTGAATTCCATTCCATTCCATTCCATTCCATTCCATTCCATTCCATTCCATTCCATTCCACTCCATTCCATTCCACTCCACTGCATTCCACTCCACTCCACTCCACTCCATTCCACTCCCTTCCATTCCATTAAATTGAGTTCCATTCCATTCCATTCCATTCCATTCCATTCCATTCCACTCCATTCCATTCCACTCCACTCCACTCCACTCCACTCCACTCCATTCCATTCCCTTCCATTCCATTCAATTGAATTGCATTGAATTCCATTCCATTCCATTCCATAACATTTCATTCCATTCCATTCCATTCCATTCCATTCCATTCCATTCCATTCCATTCCATTCCATTCCGTTCTACTCGGGTTGATTCCATTCTATTCCATTCCATTCCATTCGATTCCATTCGATTCCATTCGATTTCATTCGTTTCCATTCCATTCCATTCCATTCTATTCCATTGAATTCCATTCCATTCCATTCCATTCCATTCCATTCCATTCCATTGCATTCCATTCCATTGAATTCCATTGAATTCCATTCCATTCCATTCCATTCCATTCCATTCCATTCCATTCCATTCCATTCCATTGAATTCCATTCCATTCCATTCCATTCCATTCCATTCCATTGAATTCCATTCCATTCCATTCCATTCCATGGAATTCCGTTCCATTCCATTCCATTCCGTTCCGTTCCGTCCCGTTCCGTTCCGTTCCGTTCCGTTGCGTTCCGTTCCGTTCTACTCGGGTTGATTACATTCTATTCCATTCCATTCCGTTCGATTCCATTCGATTCCATTCAATTCCACTCCATTCCATTCCATAGAATTCCATTCCATTCCATTCCATTCCATTGAATTCCATTCCATTCCATTCCATTCCATTGAATTCCATTCCATTCCATTCCATTCCATTGAATTCCATTCCATTCCATTCCATTCCATTGAATTCCATTCCATTCCATTCCATTCCATTCCATTCCATTCCATTCCATTCCATTCCATTCCATTCCATTCTACTGGTGTCCATTCCATTCCATTCCATTCCATTCCATTCCATTCCATTCCATTCCTTTCCATTCCATTGCATTCCATTGCATTCCATTCCATTCCATTCCATTCCATTCCATTCCATTCCACTCCACTCTACTCCACTCCACTCCATTCCACTCCACTCCACTCCGGTACATTCCATTCCATTCCATTCCATTCCATTCCATTCCATTCCGTGCTTCTCGGGTACATTCCGTTCCGTTCCATTCCATTCCATTCCATTCCATTCCGTTCCAGTGCACTCTACTCCACTCCACTCCACTCCACTCCACTCCGGTACATTCCATTCCATTCCATTCCATTCCATTCCATTCCATTTCCATTCCCCTTCCATTTCCATTCCCGATCCATTTCCATTCCCGTTCCATTTCCATTCCCGTTCCATTTCCATTCCCGTTCCATTACCATTCCCGTTCCATTTCCGTTCCCGTTCCGTTTCCGTTCCCGTTCCATTTCCGTTCTCGTTCCGTTTCCGTTCCCGTTCCATTTCCATTCCCGTTCCATTTCCGTTCCCGTTCCATTTCCATTCCCGTTCCATTTCCATTCCCTTTCCATTTCCATTTCATTCCATTCCGTTCTGCTCGGGTACATTCCATTCCATTCCATTGCATTCCATTCCGTTCTGCTCCTGTCCATTCCATTCCATTCCATTCCGTTCCATTCCGTTCTACTCGGGTAGATTCCATTCCATTCCATTCCATTCCATTCCATTCCATTCCATTCCATTCCATTCCATTCTACTGGTGTCCATTCCATTCCATTCCATTCCATTCCATTCCATTCCACTCCATTCCATTGCATTCCATTCCATTCCATTCCATTCCGTGCCGTTCTACTCGGTTACATTCCATTCAATTCCATTCCATTCCGTTCTACTCGGGTAGATTCCATTCCATTCCATTCCATTCCTTTCCATTCCATTGCATTCCATTGCATTGCATTGCACTCAATTCCATTCCATTCCATTCCATTCCATTCCATTCCATTCCATTCCATTCCGTTCCTTTCAACTCGGTTACATTCCATTCAATTACATTCCATTCCGTTCTACTCGGTTACATTCCATTCCATTCCATTCCATTCCATTCCATTCCAATCCATTCCATTCCATTCCATTCCGTTCTACTCGGGTACATTCCATTCCATTCCATTCCATTCCATTCCATTCCATTCCATTCCATTCCATTCCATTCCATTCCGGTCTACTTTGGTACATTCCATTCCATTCCATTCCATTCCATTCCATTCCATTCCATTCCATTCCATTCCATTCCATTCCGTTCTACTCAGGTTGATTCCATTCTATTCCATTCCATTCCATTCCATTCCATTACATTCCATTCCATTCGATTCCATTCCATTCCATTCCATTGAATTCCATTCCATTCCATTCCATTCCATGGAATTCCATTCCATTCCATTCCATTCCATTCCATTCCATTCCATTCCATTCCATTCCATTGAATTCCATTCCATTCCATTCCATTCCATTCCATTGAATTCCATTCCGTTCCATTCCATTCCATTGAATTCCATTCCATTCCATTCCATTCCATTCCATTCCACTCCATCCCATTCAATTCCATTCCATTCCATTCCATTCCATTCCATCCCATTCCATTCCATTCCATTCCATTCCGTTCTACTCGGGTTGATTCCATTCTATTCCATTCCATTCCATTCGATCCCATTTGATTCCATTCGATTCCATTCAATTCCATTCGATTCCATTCCATTCCACTCCATTCCATTCCATTGAATTCCATTCCATTCCATTCCATTCCATTCCATTCCATTCCATGGAATTCCATTCCATTCCATTCCATTCCATTCCATAGAATTCCATTCCATTCCATTCCATTCCACTGAATTCCGTTCCATTCCATTCCATTCCGTTCCGTTCCGTTCCGTTCCGTTCCGTTGCGTTCCGTTCCGTTCCGTTGTGTTCCGTTCCGTTCTACTCGGGTTGATTCCATTCTATTCCATTCCATTCCAATCCATTCCATTCCATTCCATTGAATTCCATTCCATTCCATTCCATTCCATTCCATTCCATTGAATTCCATTCCATTGAATTCCATTCCATTCCATTCCATTCCATTCCATTCCATTCCATTGAATTCCATTCCATTCCATTCCATTCCATGGAATTCCGTTCCATTCCATTCCATTCCGTTCCGTTCCGTCCCGTTCCGTTCCGTTCCGTTCCGTTGCGTTCCGTTCCGTTCTACTCGGGTTGATTCCATTCTATTCCATTCCATTCCATTCGATTCCATTCGATTCCATTCGATTCCACTCCATTCCATTCCATAGAATTCCATTCCATTCCATTCCATTCCATTGAATTCCATTCCATTCCATTCCATTCCATTCCATTCCATTCCATTCCATTCCATTCCATTCCATTCCATTCTACTGGTGTCCATTCCATTCCATTCCATTCCATTCCATTCCATTCCATTCCATTCCTTTCCATTCCATTGCATTCCATTGCATTCAATTCCATTCCGTTCCATTCCATTCCATTCCATTCCATTCCACTCCACTCCACTCCACTCCACTCCGGTACATTCCATTCCATTCCATTCCATTCCATTCCATTCCATTCCGTGCTTCTCGGGTACATTCCGTTCCGTTCCATTCCATTCCATTCCATTCCATTCCGTTCCAGTGCACTCTACTCCACTCCACTCCACTCCACTCCACTCCGGTACATTCCATTCCATTCCATTCCATTCCATTCCATTCCATTTCCATTCCCATTCCATTTCCATTCCCGTTCCATTTCCATTCCCGTTTCTTTTCCATTCCCGTTCCATTTCCATTCCAGTTCCATTACCATTCCTGTTCCATTTCCATTCCCGATCCATTTCCATTCCCGATCCATTTCCATTCCCGTTCCTTTTCCATTCCCGTTCCATTTCCATTCCCGTTCCGTTACCATTCCCGTTCCATTTCCGTTCCCGTTCCGTTTCCGTTCCCGTTCCATTTCCGTTCTCGTTCCGTTTCCGTTCCCGTTCCATTTCCGTTCCCGTTCCATTTGCGTTCCCGTTCCATTTCCATTCCCGTTCCATTTCCATTCCCTTTCAATTTCCATTTCATTCCATTCCATTCTGCTCGGGTACATTCCATTCCATTCCATTGCATTGCATTCCGTTCTGCTCCTGTCCATTCCATTCCATTCCATTCCGTTCCATTCCGTTCTACTCGGGTAGATTCCATTCCATTCCATTCCATTCCATTCCATTCCATTCCATTCCATTCCATTCCATTCCATTCTACTGGTGTCCATTCCATTCCATTCCATTCCATTCCATTCTATTCCATTCCATTCCATTCCATTCCATTGCATTCCATTCCATTCCATTCCATTCCATTCCGTTCCGTTCTACTCGGTTACATTCCATTCAATTCCATTCCATTCCGTTCTACTCGGGTAGATTCCATTCCATTCCATTCCATTCCTTTCCATTCCATTGCATTCCATTGCATTGCATTGCACTCGATTCCATTCCATTCCATTCCATTCCATTCCATTCCATTCCATTCCATTCCGTTCCGTTCAACTCGGTTACATTCCATTCAATTACATTCCATTCCGTTCTACTCGGTTACATTCCATTCCATTCCATTCCATTCCATTCCAATCCATTCCATTCCATTCCATTCCGTTCTACTCGGGTACATTCCATTCCATTCCATTCCATTCCATTCCATTCCATTCCATTCCATTCCGTTCTACTTTGGTACATTCCATTCCATTCCATTCCATTCCATTCCATTCCATTCCATTCCATTACATTCCATTCCATTCCATTCCGTTCTACTCGGGTTGATTCCATTCTATTCCATTCCATTCCATTCCATTCCATTCCATTCCATTCCATTCCATTCCATTCCATTCGATTCCATTCCATTCCATTCCATTGAATTCCATTCCATTCCATTCCATTCCATGGAATTCCATTCCATTCCATTCCATTCCATTCCATTCCATTCCATTGAATTCCATTCCATTCCATTCCATTCCATTCCATAGAATTCCATTCCGTTCCATTCCATTCCATTGAATTCCATTCCATTCCATTCCATTCCATTCCATTCCATTCCATTCCATTCCATCCCATTCCATTGAATTCCATTCCATTCCATTCCATTCCATTCCATTCCATTCCATCCCATTCCATTCCATTCCATTCCATTCCGTTCTACTCGGGTTGATTCCATTCTATTCCATTCCATTCCATTCGATCCCATTTGATTCCATTCGATTCCATTCAATTCCATTCGATTCCATTCCATTCCACTCCATTCCATTCCATAGAATTCCATTCCATTCCATTCCATTCCATTCCATTGAATTCCATTCCATTCCAGTCCATTCCATTGAATTCCATTCCATTCCATTCCATTCCATTGAATTCCATTCCATTCCATTCCATTCCATTCCATTCCATTCAATTCCATTCTACTGGTGTCCATTCCATTCCATTCCATTCCATTCCATTCCATTCCATTCCATTCCTTTCCATTCCATTGCATTCCATTGCATTCCATTCCATTCCATTCCATTCCATTCCATTCCATTCCACTCCACTCCACTCCACTCCACTCCATTCCACTCCACTCCACTCCGGTACATTCCATTCCATTCCGTGCTTCTCGGGTACATTCCGTTCCGTTCCATTCCATTCCATTCCATTCCATTCCGTTCCAGTGCACTCTACTCCACTCCACTCCACTCCACTCCACTCCGGTACATTCCATTCCATTCCATTCCATTCCATTCCATTCCATTCCATTCCATTCCATTCCGTGCTTCTCGGGTACATTCCGTTCCGTTCCATTCCATTCCATTCCATTCCATTCCATTCCGTTCCAGTGCACTCTACTCCACTCCACTCCACTCCACTCCACTCCGGTACATTCCATTCCATTCCATTCCATTCCATTCCATTCCATTCCATTTCCATTCCCATTCCATTTCCATTCCCGTTCCATTTCCATTCCAGTTCCATTACCATTCCCGTTCCATTTCCATTCCCGATCCATTTCCATT
>NC_073240.2:10467500-10480000 GCF_029281585.2 Gorilla gorilla gorilla | reverse complement strand
CCGGTACATTCCATTCCATTCCATTCCATTCCATTCCATTCCATTCCATTTCCATTCCCATTCCATTTCCATTCCCGTTCCATTTCCATTTCCGTTTCTTTTCCATTCCCGTTCCATTTCCATTCCAGTTCCATTACCATTCCTGTTCCATTTCCATTCCCGATCCATTTCCATTCCCGATCCATTTCCATTCCCGTTCCTTTTCCATTCCCGTTCCATTTCCATTCCCGTTCCGTTACCATTCCCGTTCCATTTCCGTTCCCGTTCCGTTTCCGTTCCCGTTCCATTTCCGTTCTCGTTCCGTTTCCGTTCCCGTTCCATTTCCGTTCCCGTTCCATTTGCGTTCCCGTTCCATTTCCATTCCCGTTCCATTTCCATTCCCTTTCCATTTCCATTTCATTCCATTCCATTCTGCTCGGGTACATTCCATTCCATTCCATTGCATTGCATTCCGTTCTGCTCCTGTCCATTCCATTCCATTCCATTCCGTTCCATTCCGTTCTACTCGGGTAGATTCCATTCCATTCCATTCCATTCCATTCCATTCCATTCCATTCCATTCCATTCCATTCCATTCCATTCTACTGGTGTCCATTCCATTCCATTCCATTCCATTCCATTCTATTCCATTCCATTCCATTCCATTCCATTGCATTCCATTCCATTCCATTCCATTCCATTCCGTTCCGTTCTACTCGGTTACATTCCATTCAATTCCATTCCATTCCGTTCTACTCGGGTAGATTCCATTCCATTCCATTCCATTCCTTTCCATTCCATTGCATTCCATTGCATTGCATTGCACTCGATTCCATTCCATTCCATTCCATTCCATTCCATTCCATTCCATTCCGTTCCGTTCAACTCGGTTACATTCCATTCAATTACATTCCATTCCGTTCTACTCGGTTACATTCCATTCCATTCCATTCCATTCCATTCCAATCCATTCCATTCCATTCCATTCCGTTCTACTCGGGTACATTCCATTCCATTCCATTCCATTCCATTCCATTCCATTCCATTCCATTCCGTTCTACTTTGGTACATTCCATTCCATTCCATTCCATTCCATTCCATTCCATTCCATTCCATTACATTCCATTCCATTCCATTCCGTTCTACTCGGGTTGATTCCATTCTATTCCATTCCATTCCATTCCATTCCATTCCATTCCATTCCATTCCATTCCATTCCATTCGATTCCATTCCATTCCATTCCATTGAATTCCATTCCATTCCATTCCATTCCATGGAATTCCATTCCATTCCATTCCATTCCATTCCATTCCATTCCATTGAATTCCATTCCATTCCATTCCATTCCATTCCATAGAATTCCATTCCGTTCCATTCCATTCCATTGAATTCCATTCCATTCCATTCCATTCCATTCCATTCCATTCCATTCCATTCCATCCCATTCCATTGAATTCCATTCCATTCCATTCCATTCCATTCCATTCCATTCCATCCCATTCCATTCCATTCCATTCCATTCCGTTCTACTCGGGTTGATTCCATTCTATTCCATTCCATTCCATTCGATCCCATTTGATTCCATTCGATTCCATTCAATTCCATTCGATTCCATTCCATTCCACTCCATTCCATTCCATAGAATTCCATTCCATTCCATTCCATTCCATTCCATTGAATTCCATTCCATTCCAGTCCATTCCATTGAATTCCATTCCATTCCATTCCATTCCATTGAATTCCATTCCATTCCATTCCATTCCATTCCATTCCATTCCATTCCATTCTACTGGTGTCCATTCCATTCCATTCCATTCCATTCCATTCCATTCCATTCCATTCCATTCCTTTCCATTCCATTGCATTCCATTGCATTCCATTCCATTCCATTCCATTCCATTCCATTCCATTCCACTCCACTCCACTCCACTCCACTCCATTCCACTCCACTCCACTCCGGTACATTCCATTCCATTCCGTGCTTCTCGGGTACATTCCGTTCCGTTCCATTCCATTCCATTCCATTCCATTCCGTTCCAGTGCACTCTACTCCACTCCACTCCACTCCACTCCACTCCGGTACATTCCATTCCATTCCATTCCATTCCATTCCATTCCATTCCATTCCATTCCATTCCATTCCGTGCTTCTCGGGTACATTCCGTTCCGTTCCATTCCATTCCATTCCATTCCATTCCGTTCCAGTGCACTCTACTCCACTCCACTCCACTCCACTCCACTCCGGTACATTCCATTCCATTCCATTCCATTCCATTCCATTCCATTCCATTTCCATTCCCATTCCATTTCCATTCCCGTTCCATTTCCATTCCAGTTCCATTACCATTCCCGTTCCATTTCCATTCCCGATCCATTTCCATTCCCGTTCCTTTTCCATTCCCGTTCCATTTCCATTCCCGTTCCATTACCATTCCCGTTCCATTTCCGTTCCCGTTCCGTTTCCGTTCCCGTTCCATTTCCGTTCTCGTTCCGTTTCCGTTCCCGTTCCATTTCCGTTCCCGTTCCGTTTCCGTTCCCGTTCCATTTCCATTCCCGTTCCATTTCCGTTCCCGTTCCATTTTCATTCCCGTTCCATTTCCATTCCCTTTCCATTTCCATTTCATTCCATTCCGTTCTGCTCGGGTACATTCCATTCCATTCCATTGCATTCCATTCCGTTCTGCTCCTGTCCATTCCATTCCATTCCATTCCGTTCCATTCCGTTCTACTCGGGTAGATTCCATTCCATTCCATTCCATTCCATTCCATTCCATTCCATTCCATTCCATTCCATTCCATTCCATTCTACTGGTGTCCATTCCATTCCATTCCATTCCATTCCATTCCATTCCATTCCGTTCCGTTCTACTCGGTTACATTCCATTCAATTCCATTCCATTCCGTTCTACTCGGGTAGATTCCATTCCATTCCATTCCATTCCATTCCATTCCATTCCATTCCATTCCGTTCCGTTCAACTCGGTTACATTCCATTCAATTACATTCCATTCCGTTCTACTCGGTTACATTCCATTCCATTCCATTCCATTCCATTCCAATCCATTCCATTCCATTCCATTCCATTCCATTCCATTCCAATCCATTCCATTCCATTCCATTCCGTTCTACTCGGGTACATTCCATTCCATTCCATTCCATTCCATTCCATTCCATTCCATTCCATTCCGTTCTACTTTGGTACATTCCATTCCATTCGATTCCATTCCATTCCATTCCATTACATTCCATTCCATTCCATTCCGTTGTACTCAGGTTGATTCCATTCTATTCCATTCCATTCCATTCCATTCCATTCCATTCCATTCCATTCCATTCCATTCCATTCCATTGAATTCCATTCCATTCCATTCCATTCCATTCCATTGAATTCCATTCCATTCCATTCCATTCCATTCCATTGAATTCCATTCCGTTCCATTCCATTCCATTGAATTCCATTCCATTCCATTCCATTCCATTCCATTCCATTCCATTCCATTCCATTGAATTCCATTCCATTCCATTCCATTCCATTCCATCCCATCCCATTCCATTCCATTCCATTCCATTCCGTTCTACTCGGGTTGATTCCATTCTATTCCATTCCATTCCATTCGATCCCATTTGATTCCATTCGATTCCATTCAATTCCATTCGATTCCATTCCATTCCACTCCATTCCATTCCATTGAATTCCATTCCATTCCATTCCATTCCATTCCATTCCATTCCATGGAATTCCATTCCATTCCATTCCATGGAATTCCATTCCATTCCATTCCATTCCATGGAATTCCATTCCATTCCATTCCATTCCATTCCATAGAATTCCATTCCATTCCATTCCATTCCACTGAATTCCGTTCCATTCCATTCCATTCCGTTCTGTTCCGTTCCGTTCCGTTGCGTTCCGTTCCGTTCCGTTGTGTTCCGTTCCGTTCTACTCGGGTTGATTCCATTCTATTCCATTCCATTCCAATCCATTCCGTTCCATTCCATTGAATTCCATTCCATTCCATTCCATTCCATTCCATTCCATTCCATTCCATTCCATTCCATTGAATTCCATTCCATTCCATTCCATTCCATTCCATTCCATTGAATTCCATTCCATTCCATTCCATTCCATTGAATTCCATTCCATTCCATTCCATTCCATTCCATTGAATTCCAATCCATTCCATTCCATTCCATTCCATAGAATTCCATTCCGTTCCATTCCATTCCATTGAATTCCGTTCCATTCCATTCCATTCCATTCCATTCCATTCCATTCCATTCCATTCCATTGAATTCCATTCTATTCCATTCAATTCCATTCCATTCCATTCCATTCCATTCCATTTGAATTCCATTCCGTTCCATTCCAATCCATTCCATTCGATTCCATTCGATTCGATTCCATTCCATTCCATTCCATTCCATTCCATTCCATTCCGTTCTACTCGGGTTGATTCCATTCTACTCCATTCCATTCCATTCGATTCCATTCGATTCCATTCGATTCCATTCCATTCCATTCCATTCCATAGAATTCCATTCCATTCCATTCCATTCCATTGAATTACATTCCATTCCATTCCATTACATTCCATTTCATTGAATTCCATTCAATTCCATTCCATTCCATTCCATTCCATTGAATTCCATTCCATTCCATTCCATTCCATTCCATTCCATTCCATTCTACTCGGGTTGATTCCATTCTATTCCATTCCATTCCATTCGATCCCATTCGATTCCATTCGATTCCGTTCCATTCCATTCCATTCCATTCCATTCCATTAAATTCCATTCCATTGAATTCCATTCCATTCCATTCCATTGAATTCCGTTCCATTCCATTCCATTCCGTTCCGTTCCGTCCCGTTCCATTCCGTTCCGTTCCGTTGCGTGCCGTTCTGTTCTACTCGGGATGATTCCATTCTATTCCATTCCATTCCATTCGATTCCATTCGATTCCAATTGATTCCATTCGATTCCATTCGATTCCATTCCATTCCATTCCATTGAATTCCATTCCAATCCACTCCATTCCATTCCATTCCATTGAATTCCATTCCAATCCATTCCATTCCATTTCATTCCATTGAATTCCATTCCATTCCATTCCATTCCATTCCATTGAATTCCATTCCATTCCATTCCATTCCATTCCATTGAATTCCATTCCATTCCATTCCATAGAATTCCATTCCATTCCATTCCATTCCATTTGAATTCCATTCCATTCCATTCCATTCCATTCCATTCCATTCTACTCGGGTTGATTACATTCTATTCCATTCCATTCCATTCGATTCCATTCGATTCCAATCGATTCCATTCGATTGCATTCGATTCCATTCGTTGCCATTCCATTCCATTCCATTGAATTCCATTCCGTTCCATTCCATTCCATTCCATTCCATTGAATTCCATTCCATTCCATTCCATTCCTTTCCATTCCATGGAATTCCATTCCATTCCATTCCATTCCATTCCATTCCATTCCATTGAATTCCATTCCATTCCATTCCATTCCATTCCATTGAATTCCATTCCATTCCATTCCATAGAATTCCGTTCCATTCCATTCCATTCCATTCCATTCCATTCCATTCCATTGAATTCCATTCCGTTCCATTCCTTTCCATTGAATTCCTTTCCATTCCACTCCATTCCATTCCGTTCCGTTCCGTTCCGTTCCGTTCCGTTGCGTTCCGCTCCGTTCTACTCGGGTTGATTCCATTCTATTCCATTCCTGTCCATTCGATCCCATTCGATTCCATTCGATTCCATTCGATTCCACTCCATTCCATTCCATAGAATTCCATTCCATTCCATTCCATTCCATTCCATTCCATTCCATGGAATTCCATTCCATTCCATTCCATTCCATTCCATTCCATAGAATTCCATTCCATTCCATTCCATTCCATAGAATTCCGTTCCATTCCATTCCATTCCGTTCCGTTCCGTTCCGTTCCGTTCCGATGCGTTCCGTTCCGTTCCGTTGTGTTCCGTTCCGTTCTACTCGGGTTGATTCCATTCTATTCCATTCCATTCCAATCCATTCCATTCCATTCCATTCCATTCCATTCCATTCCATTGAATTCCATTCCATTCCATTCCATTCCATTCCATTCCATTGAATTCCATTCCATTCCATTCCATTCCATGGAATTCCATTGCATTCCATTCCATTCCATTCCATAGAATTCCATTCCATTCCATTCCATTCCATAGAATTCCGTTCCATTCCATTCCATTCCGTTCCGTTCCGTCCCGTTCCGTTCCGTTCCGTTCCGTTGCGTTCCGTTTCGTTCTACTCGGGTTGATTCCATTCTATTCCTTTCCATTCCATTCGATTCCATTCGATTCCATTCGATTCCACTCCATTCCATTCCATAGAATTCCATTCCATTCCATTCCATTCCATTCCATTGAATTCCATTCCATTCCATTCCATTCCATTCCATTCCATTCCATTCCATTCCATTCTACTGGTGTCCATTCCATTCCATTCCATTCCATTCCATTCCATTCCATTCCATTCCATTCTTTTCCATTCCATTGCATTCCATTGCATTCCATTCCATTCCATTCCATTCCATTCCATTCCATTCCATTCCATTCCACTCCACTCCACTCCACTCCACTCCATTCCACTCCACTCCACTCCGGTACATTCCATTCCATTCCATTCCATTCCATTCCATTCCATTCCGTGCTTCTCGGGTACATTCCGTTCCGTTCCATTCCATTCCATTCCATTCCATTCCGTTCCAGTGCACTCTACTCCACTCCACTCCACTCCACTCCACTCCGGTACATTCCATTCCATTCCATTCCATTCCATTCCATTCCATTTCCATTCCCATTCCATTTCCATTCCCGTTCCATTTCCATTCCCGTTTCTTTTCCATTCCCGTTCCATTTCCATTCCAGTTCCATTACCATTCCCGTTCCATTTCCATTCCCGATCCATTTCCATTCCCGTTCCATTTCCATTCCCGTTCCATTTCCATTCCCGTTCCATTACCATTCCCGTTCCATTTCCGTTCCCGTTCCGTTTCCGTTCCCGTTCCATTTCCGTTCTCGTTCCGTTTCCGTTCCCGTTCCATTTCCATTCCCGTTCCATTTCCGTTCCCGTTCCATTTCCATTCCCGTTCCATTTCCATTCCCTTTCAATTTCCATTTCATTCCATTCCGTTCTGCTCGGGTACATTCCATTCCATTCCATTGCATTCCATTCCGTTCTGCTCCTGTCCATTCCATTCCATTCCATTCCGTTCCATTCCGTTCTACTCGGGTAGATTCCATTCCATTCCATTCCATTCCATTCCATTCCATTCCATTCCATTCCATTCAACTGGTGTCCATTCCATTCCATTCCATTCCATTCCATTCCATTCCATTCCATTCCATTCCATTCCATTGCATTCCATTCCATTCCATTCCATTCCGTTCCGTTCTACTCGGTTACATTCCATTCAATTCCATTCCATTCCGTTCTACTCGGGTAGATTCCATTCCATTCCATTCCATTCCTTTCCATTCCATTGCATTCCATTGCATTGCATTGCACTCAATTCCATTCCATTCCATTCCATTCCATTCCATTCCATTCCATTCCATTCCGTTCCGTTCAACTCGGTTACATTCCATTCAATTACATTCCATTCCGTTCTACTCGGATACATTCCATTCCATTCCATTCCATTCCATTCCAATTCATTCCATTCAATTCCATTCCGTTCTACTCGCGTACATTCCATTCCATTCCATTCCATTCCATACCATTCCATTCCATTCCGTTCTACTTTGGTACATTCCATTCCATTCCATTCCATTCCATTCCATTCCATTCCATTCCATTCCATTCCATTCCATTCCGTTCCATTCCATTCCATTACATTCCATTCCATTCCATTCCGTTCTACTCAGGTTGATTCCATTCTATTCCATTCCATTCCATTCCATTCCATTCCGTTTCATTCCATTCGATTCCTTTCCATTCCATTCCATTGAATTCCATTCCATTCCATTCCATTCCATGGAATTCCATTCCATTCCATTCCATTCCATTCCATTCCATTCCATTCCATTCCATTCCATTCCATTCCGTTCTACTCAGGTTGATTCCATTCTATTCCATTCCATTCCATTCCATTCCATTCCATTTCATTCCATTCGATTCCATTCCATTCCATTCCATGGAATTCCATTCCATTCCATTCCATTCCATGGAATTCCATTCCATTCCATTCCATTCCATGGAATTCCATTCCATTCCATTCCATTCCATGGAATTCCATTCCATTCCATTCCATTCCATTCCATTCCATTCCATTGAATTCCATTCCGTTCCATTCCATTCCATTGAATTCCATTCCATTCCATTCCATTCCATTCCATTCCATTCCATTCCATTCCATCCCATTCCATTCCATTCCATTCCATTCCATTCCATTCCATCCCATTCCATTCCATTCCATTCCATTCCGTTCTACTCGGGTTGATTCCATTCTATTCCATTCCATTCCATTCGATCCCATTTGATTCCATTCGATTCCATTCAATTCCATTCGATTCCATTCCATTCCACTCCATTCCATTCCATTGAATTCCATTCCATTCCATTCCATTCCATTCCATTCCATTCCATTCCATTCCATAGAATTCCATTCCATTCCATTCCATTCCACTGAATTCCGTTCCATTCCATTCCATTCCGTTCCGTTCCGTTCCGTTCCGTTCCGTTGCGTTCCGTTCCGTTCCGTTGTGTTCCGTTCCGTTCTACTTGGGTTGATTCCATTCTATTCCATTCCATTCCAATCCATTCCATTCTATTCCATTGAATTCCATTCCATTCCATTCCATTCCATTCCATTCCATTCCATTCTACTGGTGTCCATTCCATTCCATTCCATTCCATTCCATTCCATTCCATTCCATTCCATTCCTTTCCATTCCATTGCATTCCATTGCATTCCATTCCATTCCATTCCATTCCATTCCATTCCATTCCACTCCACTCCACTCCACTCCACTCCATTCCACTCCACTCCACTCCAGTACATTCCATTCCATTCCGTGCTTCTCGGGTACATTCCGTTCCGTTCCATTCCATTCCATTCCATTCCATTAAATTCCATTCCATTGAATTCCATTCCATTCCATTCCATTGAATTCCGTTCCATTCCATTCCATTCCGTTCCGTTCCGTCCCGTTCCATTCCGTTCCGTTCCGTTGCGTGCCGTTCTGTTCTACTCGGGATGATTCCATTCTATTCCATTCCATTCCATTCGATTCCATTCGATTCCAATTGATTCCATTCGATTCCATTCGATTCCATTCCATTCCATTCCATTGAATTCCATTCCAATCCACTCCATTCCATTCCATTCCATTGAATTCCATTCCAATCCATTCCATTCCATTTCATTCCATTGAATTCCATTCCATTCCATTCCATTCCATTCCATTGAATTCCATTCCATTCCATTCCATTCCATTCCATTGAATTCCATTCCATTCCATTCCATAGAATTCCATTCCATTCCATTCCATTCCATTCCATTCCATTTGAATTCCATTCCATTCCATTCCATTCCATTCCATTCCATTCCATTCTACTCGGGTTGATTACATTCTATTCCATTCCATTCCATTCGATTCCATTCGATTCCAATCGATTCCATTCGATTGCATTCGATTCCATTCGTTGCCATTCCATTCCATTCCATTGAATTCCATTCCGTTCCATTCCATTCCATTCCATTCCATTGAATTCCATTCCATTCCATTCCATTCCTTTCCATTCCATGGAATTCCATTCCATTCCATTCCATTCCATTCCATTCCATTCCATTGAATTCCATTCCATTCCATTCCATTCCATTCCATTGAATTCCATTCCATTCCATTCCATAGAATTCCGTTCCATTCCATTCCATTCCATTCCATTCCATTCCATTCCATTGAATTCCATTCCGTTCCATTCCTTTCCATTGAATTCCTTTCCATTCCACTCCATTCCATTCCGTTCCGTTCCGTTCCGTTCCGTTCCGTTCCGTTGCGTTCCGCTCCGTTCTACTCGGGTTGATTCCATTCTATTCCATTCCTGTCCATTCGATCCCATTCGATTCCATTCGATTCCATTCGATTCCACTCCATTCCATTCCATAGAATTCCATTCCATTCCATTCCATTCCATTCCATTCCATTCCATTGAATTCCATTCCATTCCATTCCATTCCATTCCATTCCATTCCATTCCATTGAATTCCATTCCATTCCATTCCATTCCATGGAATTCCATTCCATTCCATTCCATTCCATTCCATAGAATTCCATTCCATTCCATTCCATTCCATAGAATTCCGTTCCATTCCATTCCATTCCGTTCCGTTCCGTTCCGTTCCGTTCCGATGCGTTCCGTTCCGTTCCGTTGTGTTCCGTTCCGTTCTACTCGGGTTGATTCCATTCTATTCCATTCCATTCCAATCCATTCCATTCCATTCCATTCCATTCCATTCCATTCCATTGAATTCCATTCCATTCCATTCCATTCCATTCCATTCCATTGAATTCCATTCCATTCCATTCCATTCCATGGAATTCCATTGCATTCCATTCCATTCCATTCCATAGAATTCCATTCCATTCCATTCCATTCCATAGAATTCCGTTCCATTCCATTCCATTCCGTTCCGTTCCGTCCCGTTCCGTTCCGTTCCGTTCCGTTGCGTTCCGTTTCGTTCTACTCGGGTTGATTCCATTCTATTCCTTTCCATTCCATTCGATTCCATTCGATTCCATTCGATTCCACTCCATTCCATTCCATAGAATTCCATTCCATTCCATTCCATTCCATTCCATTGAATTCCATTCCATTCCATTCCATTCCATTCCATTCCATTCCATTCCATTCCATTCTACTGGTGTCCATTCCATTCCATTCCATTCCATTCCATTCCATTCCATTCCATTCTTTTCCATTCCATTGCATTCCATTGCATTCCATTCCATTCCATTCCATTCCATTCCATTCCATTCCATTCCATTCCACTCCACTCCACTCCACTCCACTCCATTCCACTCCACTCCACTCCGGTACATTCCATTCCATTCCATTCCATTCCATTCCATTCCATTCCGTGCTTCTCGGGTACATTCCGTTCCGTTCCATTCCATTCCATTCCATTCCATTCCGTTCCAGTGCACTCTACTCCACTCCACTCCACTCCACTCCACTCCGGTACATTCCATTCCATTCCATTCCATTCCATTCCATTCCATTTCCATTCCCATTCCATTTCCATTCCCGTTCCATTTCCATTCCCGTTTCTTTTCCATTCCCGTTCCATTTCCATTCCAGTTCCATTACCATTCCCGTTCCATTTCCATTCCCGATCCATTTCCATTCCCGTTCCATTTCCATTCCCGTTCCATTTCCATTCCCGTTCCATTACCATTCCCGTTCCATTTCCGTTCCCGTTCCGTTTCCGTTCCCGTTCCATTTCCGTTCTCGTTCCGTTTCCGTTCCCGTTCCATTTCCATTCCCGTTCCATTTCCGTTCCCGTTCCATTTCCATTCCCGTTCCATTTCCATTCCCTTTCAATTTCCATTTCATTCCATTCCGTTCTGCTCGGGTACATTCCATTCCATTCCATTGCATTCCATTCCGTTCTGCTCCTGTCCATTCCATTCCATTCCATTCCGTTCCATTCCGTTCTACTCGGGTAGATTCCATTCCATTCCATTCCATTCCATTCCATTCCATTCCATTCCATTCCATTCAACTGGTGTCCATTCCATTCCATTCCATTCCATTCCATTCCATTCCATTCCATTCCATTCCATTGCATTCCATTCCATTCCATTCCATTCCGTTCCGTTCTACTCGGTTACATTCCATTCAATTCCATTCCATTCCGTTCTACTCGGGTAGATTCCATTCCATTCCATTCCATTCCTTTCCATTCCATTGCATTCCATTGCATTGCATTGCACTCAATTCCATTCCATTCCATTCCATTCCATTCCATTCCATTCCATTCCATTCCGTTCCGTTCAACTCGGTTACATTCCATTCAATTACATTCCATTCCGTTCTACTCGGTTACATTCCATTCCATTCCATTCCATTCCATTCCAATTCATTCCATTCAATTCCATTCCGTTCTACTCGCGTACATTCCATTCCATTCCATTCCATTCCATACCATTCCATTCCATTCCGTTCTACTTTGGTACATTCCATTCCATTCCATTCCATTCCATTCCATTCCATTCCATTCCATTCCATTCCATTCCGTTCCATTCCATTCCATTACATTCCATTCCATTCCATTCCGTTCTACTCAGGTTGATTCCATTCTATTCCATTCCATTCCATTCCATTCCATTCCGTTTCATTCCATTCGATTCCTTTCCATTCCATTCCATTGAATTCCATTCCATTCCATTCCATTCCATGGAATTCCATTCCATTCCATTCCATTCCATTCCATTCCATTCCATTCCATTCCAT
>NC_073240.2:10447500-10465000 GCF_029281585.2 Gorilla gorilla gorilla | reverse complement strand
ATTCCTTTCCATTGAATTCCTTTCCATTCCACTCCATTCCATTCCGTTCCGTTCCGTTCCGTTCCGTTCCGTTCCGTTGCGTTCCGCTCCGTTCTACTCGGGTTGATTCCATTCTATTCCATTCCTGTCCATTCGATCCCATTCGATTCCATTCGATTCCATTCGATTCCACTCCATTCCATTCCATAGAATTCCATTCCATTCCATTCCATTCCATTCCATTCCATTCCATTGAATTCCATTCCATTCCATTCCATTCCATTCCATTCCATTCCATTCCATTGAATTCCATTCCATTCCATTCCATTCCATGGAATTCCATTCCATTCCATTCCATTCCATTCCATAGAATTCCATTCCATTCCATTCCATTCCATAGAATTCCGTTCCATTCCATTCCATTCCGTTCCGTTCCGTTCCGTTCCGTTCCGATGCGTTCCGTTCCGTTCCGTTGTGTTCCGTTCCGTTCTACTCGGGTTGATTCCATTCTATTCCATTCCATTCCAATCCATTCCATTCCATTCCATTCCATTCCATTCCATTCCATTGAATTCCATTCCATTCCATTCCATTCCATTCCATTCCATTGAATTCCATTCCATTCCATTCCATTCCATGGAATTCCATTGCATTCCATTCCATTCCATTCCATAGAATTCCATTCCATTCCATTCCATTCCATAGAATTCCGTTCCATTCCATTCCATTCCGTTCCGTTCCGTCCCGTTCCGTTCCGTTCCGTTCCGTTGCGTTCCGTTTCGTTCTACTCGGGTTGATTCCATTCTATTCCTTTCCATTCCATTCGATTCCATTCGATTCCATTCGATTCCACTCCATTCCATTCCATAGAATTCCATTCCATTCCATTCCATTCCATTCCATTGAATTCCATTCCATTCCATTCCATTCCATTCCATTCCATTCCATTCCATTCCATTCTACTGGTGTCCATTCCATTCCATTCCATTCCATTCCATTCCATTCCATTCCTTTCCATTCCATTGCATTCCATTGCATTCCATTCCATTCCATTCCATTCCATTCCATTCCATTCCATTCCATTCCATTCCACTCCACTCCACTCCACTCCACTCCATTCCACTCCACTCCACTCCGGTACATTCCATTCCATTCCATTCCATTCCATTCCATTCCATTCCGTGCTTCTCGGGTACATTCCGTTCCGTTCCATTCCATTCCATTCCATTCCATTCCGTTCCAGTGCACTCTACTCCACTCCACTCCACTCCACTCCACTCCGGTACATTCCATTCCATTCCATTCCATTCCATTCCATTCCATTTCCATTCCCATTCCATTTCCATTCCCGTTCCATTTCCATTCCCGTTTCTTTTCCATTCCCGTTCCATTTCCATTCCAGTTCCATTACCATTCCCGTTCCATTTCCATTCCCGATCCATTTCCATTCCCGTTCCATTTCCATTCCCGTTCCATTTCCATTCCCGTTCCATTACCATTCCCGTTCCATTTCCGTTCCCGTTCCGTTTCCGTTCCCGTTCCATTTCCGTTCTCGTTCCGTTTCCGTTCCCGTTCCATTTCCATTCCCGTTCCATTTCCGTTCCCGTTCCATTTCCATTCCCGTTCCATTTCCATTCCCTTTCAATTTCCATTTCATTCCATTCCGTTCTGCTCGGGTACATTCCATTCCATTCCATTGCATTCCATTCCGTTCTGCTCCTGTCCATTCCATTCCATTCCATTCCGTTCCATTCCGTTCTACTCGGGTAGATTCCATTCCATTCCATTCCATTCCATTCCATTCCATTCCATTCCATTCCATTCAACTGGTGTCCATTCCATTCCATTCCATTCCATTCCATTCCATTCCATTCCATTCCATTCCATTGCATTCCATTCCATTCCATTCCATTCCGTTCCGTTCTACTCGGTTACATTCCATTCAATTCCATTCCATTCCGTTCTACTCGGGTAGATTCCATTCCATTCCATTCCATTCCTTTCCATTCCATTGCATTCCATTGCATTGCATTGCACTCAATTCCATTCCATTCCATTCCATTCCATTCCATTCCATTCCATTCCATTCCGTTCCGTTCAACTCGGTTACATTCCATTCAATTACATTCCATTCCGTTCTACTCGGTTACATTCCATTCCATTCCATTCCATTCCATTCCAATCCATTCCATTCAATTCCATTCCGTTCTACTCGCGTACATTCCATTCCATTCCATTCCATTCCATACCATTCCATTCCATTCCGTTCTACTTTGGTACATTCCATTCCATTCCATTCCATTCCATTCCATTCCATTCCATTCCATTCCATTCCGTTCCGTTCCATTCCATTCCATTACATTCCATTCCATTCCATTCCGTTCTACTCAGGTTGATTCCATTCTATTCCATTCCATTCCATTCCATTCCATTCCGTTTCATTCCATTCGATTCCTTTCCATTCCATTCCATTGAATTCCATTCCATTCCATTCCATTCCATGGAATTCCATTCCATTCCATTCCATTCCATTCCATTCCATTCCATTCCATTCCATTCCATTCCGTTCTACTCAGGTTGATTCCATTCTATTCCATTCCATTCCATTCCATTCCATTCCATTTCATTCCATTCGATTCCATTCCATTCCATTCCATGGAATTGCATTCCATTCCATTCCATTCCATGGAATTGCATTCCATTCCATTCCATTCCATGGAATTCCATTCCATTCCATTCCATTCCATGGAATTCCATTCCATTCCATTCCATTCCATGGAATTCCATTCCATTCCATTCCATTCCATTCCATTCCATTCCATTGAATTCCATTCCGTTCCATTCCATTCCATTGAATTCCATTCCATTCCATTCCATTCCATCCCATTCCATTCCATTCCATCCCATTCCATTCCATTCCATTCCATTCCATTCCATTCCATTCCATCCCATTCCATTCCATTCCATTCCATTCCGTTCTACTCGGGTTGATTCCATTCTATTCCATTCCATTCCATTCGATCCCATTTGATTCCATTCGATTCCATTCAATTCCATTCGATTCCATTCCATTCCACTCCATTCCATTCCATTGAATTCCATTCCATTCCATTCCATTCCATTCCATTCCATTCCATTCCATTCCATAGAATTCCATTCCATTCCATTCCATTCCACTGAATTCCGTTCCATTCCATTCCATTCCGTTCCGTTCCGTTCCGTTCCGTTCCGTTGCGTTCCGTTCCGTTCCGTTGTGTTCCGTTCCGTTCTACTTGGGTTGATTCCATTCTATTCCATTCCATTCCAATCCATTCCATTCTATTCCATTGAATTCCATTCCATTCCATTCCATTCCATTCCATTCCATTCCATTCCATTCCATTCCATGGAATTCCGTTCCATTCCATTCCATTCCGTTCCGTTCCGTCCCGTTCCGTTCCGTTCCGTTGCGTTCCGTTCCGTTCTACTCGGGTTGATTCCATTCTATTCCATTCCATTCCATTCGATTCCATTCGATTCCATTCGATTCCACTCCATTCCATTCCATAGAATTCCATTCCATTCCATTCCATTCCATTGAATTCCATTCCATTCCATTCCATTCCATAGAATTCCATTCCATTCCATTCCATTCCATTGAATTCCATTCCATTCCATTCCATTCCATTCCATTCCATTCCGTTCCAGTGCACTCTACTCCACTCCACTCCACTCCACTCCACTCCGGTACATTCCATTCCATTCCATTCCATTCCATTCCATTCCATTTCCATTCCCATTCCATTTCCATTCCCGTTCCATTTCCATTCCCGTTTCTTTTCCATTCCCATTCCATTTCCATTCCAGTTCCATTACCATTCCCGTTCCATTTCCATTCCCGATCCATTTCCATTCCCGTTCCTTTTCCATTCCCGTTCCATTTCCATTCCCGTTCCGTTACCATTCCCGTTCCATTTCCGTTCCCGTTCCGTTTCCGTTCCCGTTCCATTTCCGTTCTCGTTCCGTTTCCGTTCCCGTTCCATTTCCATTCCCGTTCCATTTCCGTTCCCGTTCCATTTCCATTCCCGTTCCATTTCCATTCCCTTTCCATTTCCATTTCATTCCATTCCATTCTGCTCGGGTACATTCCATTCCATTCCATTGCATTCTATTCCGTTCTGCTCCTGTCCATTCCATTCCATTCCATTCCGTTCCATTCCGTTCTACTCGGGTAGATTCCATTCCATTCCATTCCATTCCATTCCATTCCATTCCATTCCATTCCATTCTACTGGTGTCCATTCCATTCCATTCCATTCCATTCCATTCCATTCCATTCCATTGCATTCCATTCCATTCCATTCCATTCCATTCCATTCCGTTCCGTTCTACTCGGTTACATTCCATTCAATTCCATTCCATTCCGTTCTACTCGGGTAGATTCCATTCCATTCCATTCCATTCCTTTCCATTCCATTGCATTCCATTGCATTGCATTGCACTCAATTCCATTCCATTCCATTCCATTCCATTCCATTCCATTCCATTCCATTCCGTTCCGTTCAACTCGGTTACATTCCATTCAATTACATTCCATTCCGTTCTACTCGGTTACATTCCATTCCATTCCATTCCATTCCATTCCAATCCATTCCATTCCATTCCATTCCGTTCTACTCGGGTACATTCCATTCCATTCCATTCCATTCCATCCCATTCAATTCCATTCCATTCCATTCCATTCCATTCCATCCCATTCCATTCCATTCCATTCCATTCCGTTCTACTCGGGTTGATTCCATTCTATTCCATTCCATTCCATTCGATCCCATTTGATTCCATTCGATTCCATTCAATTCCATTCGATTCCATTCCATTCCACTCCATTCCATTCCATTGAATTCCATTCCATTCCATTCCATTCCATTCCATTCCATTCCATGGAATTCCATTCCATTCCATTCCATTCCATTCCATAGAATTCCATTCCATTCCATTCCATTCCACTGAATTCCGTTCCATTCCATTCCATTCCGTTCCGTTCCGTTCCGTTCCGTTGCGTTCCGTTCCGTTCCGTTGTGTTCCGTTCCGTTCTACTCGGGTTGATTCCATTCTATTCCATTCCATTCCAATCCATTCCATTCCATTCCATTGAATTCCATTCCATTCCATTCCATTCCATTCCATTCCATTGAATTCCATTCCATTGAATTCCATTCCATTCCATTCCATTCCATTCCATTCCATTCCATTCCATTGAATTCCATTCCATTCCATTCCATTCCATGGAATTCCGTTCCATTCCATTCCATTCCATTCCATTGAATTCCATTCCGTTCCATTCCATTCCATTGAATTCCATTCCATTCCATTCCATTCCATTCCATTCCATTCCATTCCATTCCATTCCATTCCATTGAATTCCATTCCATTCCATTCCATTCCATTCCATTCCATTCCATCCCATTCCATTCCATTCCATTCCATTCCGTTCTACTCGGGTTGATTGCATTCTATTCCATTCCATTCCATTCGATCCCATTTGATTCCATTCGATTCCATTCAATTCCATTCGATTCCATTCCATTCCACTCCATTCCATTCCATTGAATTCCATTCCATTCCATTCCATTCCATTCCATTCCATTCCATTCCATTCCATTCCATTCCATTCCATTCCATTCCATTGAATTCCATTCCATTCCATTCCATTCCATTCCATTGAATTCCATTCCATTCCATTCCATTCAATTGAATTCCGTTCCATTCCATTCCATTCCGTTCCGTTCCGTCCCGTTCCGTTCCGTTCCGTTCCGTTGCGTTCCTTTCCGTTCTTCTCGGGTTGATTAAATTCTATTCCATTCCATTCTATTCGATTCCATTCGATTCCAATCGATTCCATTCGATTCCATTCGATTCCATTGAATTCCATTCCATTCCATTCCATTCCATTGAATTCCGTTGCATTATATTCCATTCCGTTCCGTTCCGCCCCGTTCCATTCCGTTAGGTTCCGTTGCGTGCCGTTCCGTTCTACTCGGGTTGATTCCATTCCATTCTTTCCATTCCATTCCATTCCATTCCATAGAATTCCATTCCATTCCATTCCATTCCACTGAATTCCGTTCCATTCCATTCCATTCCGTTCCGTTCCGTTCCGTTCCGTTCCGTTCCGTTGTGTTCCGTTCCGTTCTACTTGGGTTGATTCCATTCTATTCCATTCCATTCCAATCCATTCCATTCTATTCCATTGAATTCAATTCTATTCCATTCCATTCCATTCCATTCCATTCCATTCCATTCCATGGAATTCCGTTCCATTCCATTCCATTCCGTTCCGTTCCGTCCCGTTCCGTTCCGTTCCGTTCCGTTGCGTTCCGTTCCGTTCTACTCGGGTTGATTCCATTCTATTCCATTCCATTCCATTCGATTCCATTCGATTCCATTCGATTCCACTCCATTCCATTCCATAGAATTCCATTCCATTCCATTCCATTCCATTGAATTCCATTCCATTCCATTCCATTCCATAGAATTCCATTCCATTCCATTCCATTCCATTGAATTCCATTCCATTCCATTCCATTCCATTCCATTCCATTCCATTCCATTCCATTCCATTCCATTCTACTGGTGTCCATTCCATTCCATTCCATTCCATTCCATTCCATTCCTTTCCATTCCATTGCATTCCATTGCATTCCATTCCATTCCATTCCATTCCATTCCATTCCATTCCACTCCACTCCACTCCACTCCACTCCATTCCACTCCACTCCACTCCGGTACATTCCATTCCATTCCATTCCATTCCATTCCATTCCATTCCGTGCTTCTCGGGTACATTCCGTTCCGTTCCATTCCATTCCATTCCATTCCATTCCGTTCCAGTGCACTCTACTCCACTCCACTCCACTCCACTCCACTCCGGTACATTCCATTCCATTCCATTCCATTCCATTCCATTTCCATTCCCATTCCATTTCCATTCCCGTTCCATTTCCATTCCCGTTTCTTTTCCATTCCCGTTCCATTTCCATTCCAGTTCCATTACCATTCCCGTTCCATTTCCATTCCCGATCCATTTCCATTCCCGTTCCTTTTCCATTCCCGTTCCATTTCCATTCCCGTTCCGTTACCATTCCCGTTCCATTTCCGTTCCCGTTCCGTTTCCGTTCCCGTTCCATTTCCGTTCTCGTTCCGTTTCCGTTCCCGTTCCATTTCCATTCCCGTTCCATTTCCGTTCCCGTTCCATTTCCATTCCCGTTCCATTTCCATTCCCTTTCCATTTCCATTTCATTCCATTCCATTCTGCTCGGGTACATTCCATTCCATTCCATTGCATTCTATTCCGTTCTGCTCCTGTCCATTCCATTCCATTCCATTCCGTTCCATTCCGTTCTACTCGGGTAGATTCCATTCCATTCCATTCCATTCCATTCCATTCCATTCCATTCTACTGGTGTCCAATCCATTCCATTCCATTCCATTCCATTCCATTCCATTCCATTCCATTGCTTTCCATTCCATTCCATTCCATTCCATTCCGTTCCGTTCTACTCGGTTACATTCCATTCAATTCCATTCCATTCCGTTCTACTCGGGTAGATTCCATTCCATTCCATTCCATTCCTTTCCATTCCATTGCATTCCATTGCATTGCATTGCACTCAATTCAATTCCATTCCATTCCATTCCATTCCATTCCATTCCGTTCCGTTCAACTCGGTTACATTCCATTCAATTACATTCCATTCCGTTCTACTCGGTTACATTCCATTCCATTCCATTCCATTCCATTCCAATCCATTCCATTCCATTCCATTCCGTTCTACTCGGGTACATTCCATTCCATTCCATTCCATTCCATTCCATTCCATTCCATTCCGTTGTACTTTGGTACATTCCATTCCATTCCATTCCATTCCATTCCATTCCATTACATTCCATTCCATTCCATTCCGTTGTACTCAGGTTGATTCCATTCTATTCCATTCCATTCCATTCCATTCCATTGAATTCCATTCCGTTCCATTCCATTCCATTGAATTCCATTCCATTCCTTCCCATTCCTTTCCATTCCATTCCATTCCATTCCATTCCATGGAATTCCATTCCATTCCATTCCATTCCATTCCATTCCATTCCATTCCATTCCATTCCATTCCATTCAATTGAATTCCGTTCCATTCCATTCCATTCCATTCCATTGAATTCCATTCCATTCCATTCCATTCCATTCCATTGAATTCCATTCCATTCCATTCCATTCAATTGAATTCCGTTCCATTCCATTCCATTCCGTTCCGTTCCGTCCCGTTCCGTTCCGTTCCGTTACGTTGCGTTCCGTTCCGTTCTACTCGGGTTGATTAAATTCTATTCCATTCCATTCTATTCGATTCCATTCGATTCCAATCGATTCCATTCGATTCCATTCGATTCCATTGAATTCCATTCCATTCCTTTCCATTCCATTGAATTCCGTTGTATTATATTCCATTCCGTTCCGTTCCGCCCCGTTCCATTCCGTTCCGTTCCGTTGCGTGCCGTTCCGTTCTACTCGGGTTGATTCCATTCCATTCCATTCCATTCCATTCCATTCCATTCCATTCCATTCCATTCCATTGAATTCCATTCCATTCCATTCCATTCCATTCCATTCCATTCCATTCCATTCCGTTCTACTCGGGTTGATTCCATTCTATTCCATTCCATTCCATTCGATCTCATTCGATTCCATTCGATTCCATTCGATTCCACTCCATTCCATTCCATTGAATTCCATTCCATTCCATTCCATTCCATTCCATTCCATTCCATTGAATTCCTTTCCATTCCATTCCATTCCATTCCATTCCATTCCATTCCATTCCATTCCATTGAATTCCATTCCATTCCATTGAATTCCATTCCATTCCATTCCATTCCATTGAATTCCGTTCCAGTCCATTCCATTCCATTCCATTCCATTCCATTGAATTCCATTCCATTCCATTCCATAGAATTCCGTTCCATTCCATTCCATTCCATTCCATTCCATTCCATTCCATTCCGTTGAATTCCATTCCATTCCATTCCATTCCTTTCCATTGAATTCCATTCTGTTCCATTCCATTCCTTTGAATTCCGTTCCATTCCATTCCATTCCATTCCATTCCTTTCCGTTCTGTTCCGTTCCGTTCCGTTGCGTTCCGCTCCGTTCTACTCGGGTTGATTCCATTCTATTCCATTCCATTCCATTCGATCCCATTCGATTCCATTCGATTCCATTCGATTCCATTCGATTCCACTCCATTCCATTCCATAGAATTCCATTCCATTCCATTCCATTTGAATTCCATTCCATTCCATTCCATTCCATTCTATTCCATTCCATCCCATTCCATTCCATTCCATTCCATTCTACTCGGGTTGATTGCATTCTATTCCATTCCATTCCATTCGATTCCATTCGATTCCATTCGATTCCATTTGATTCCATTCCATTCCGTTCCATTCCATTCCATTCCATTCCATTCCATTGAATTCCATTCCATTCCATTCCATTCCATTCCATTGAATTCCATTCCATTCCATTCCATTCCATTCCATTCCATTGAATTCCATTCCATTCCATAGAATTCCATTCCATTCCATTCCATTCCATTGAATTCCGTTCCTTTCCATTCCATTCCATTCCGTTCCGTTCCGTTCCGTTCCGTTGCGTTCCGTTCCGTTCAACTAGGGTTGATTCCATTCTATTCAATTCCATTCCATTCCATTCTACACGGGTTGATCATTCCATTCCGTTCCGTTCCTTTCCGTTCCGTTCCGTTCCGTACCGTTCTACTCGGGTTGATTCCATTCTATTCCATTCCATTCCATTCGATTCCATTCGACTCCATTCCATTCCATTCCATTCCTTTCCATTCCATTCCATTGCATTCCATTCCACTCCATTCCATTCCATTCCATTCCATTCCATTACATTCCATTCCGTTCCGTTCCGTTCCGTTCCGTTCCGTTGCGTTCCGTTCCGTTCTACTCGGGTTGATTCCATTCTATTCCATTCCATTCCATTTGACTCCATTCGATTCCATTCCATTCCATTGCATTGAATTCCATTCCATTCCATTCCATTACTTTCCATTCCATTCCACTCCATTGAATTCCATTCCATTCCATTCCATTCCATTCCATTCCATTCCATTCCATTCCATTCCACTCCATTCCATTCCACTCCACTGCATTCCACTCCACTCCACTCCACTCCATTCCACTCCCTTCCATTCCATTAAATTGAGTTCCATTCCATTCCATTCCATTCCATTCCATTCCATTCCACTCCATTCCATTCCACTCCACTCCACTCCACTCCACTCCACTCCATTCCATTCCCTTCCATTCCATTCAATTGAATTGCATTGAATTCCATTCCATTCCATTCCATAACATTTCATTCCATTCCATTCCATTCCATTCCATTCCATTCCATTCCATTCCATTCCATTCCATTCCATTCCATTCCATTCCATTCCGTTCTACTCGGGTTGATTCCATTCTATTCCATTCCATTCCATTCGATTCCATTCGATTCCATTCGATTTCATTCGTTTCCATTCCATTCCATTCCATTCTATTCCATTGAATTCCATTCCATTCCATTCCATTCCATTCCATTCCATTCCATTGCATTCCATTCCATTGAATTCCATTGAATTCCATTCCATTCCATTCCATTCCATTCCATTCCATTCCATTCCATTCCATTGAATTCCATTCCATTCCATTCCATTCCATTCCATTCCATTGAATTCCATTCCATTCCATTCCATTCCATGGAATTCCGTTCCATTCCATTCCATTCCGTTCCGTTCCGTCCCGTTCCGTTCCGTTCCGTTCCGTTGCGTTCCGTTCCGTTCTACTCGGGTTGATTACATTCTATTCCATTCCATTCCGTTCGATTCCATTCGATTCCATTCAATTCCACTCCATTCCATTCCATAGAATTCCATTCCATTCCATTCCATTCCATTGAATTCCATTCCATTCCATTCCATTCCATTGAATTCCATTCCATTCCATTCCATTCCATTGAATTCCATTCCATTCCATTCCATTCCATTGAATTCCATTCCATTCCATTCCATTCCATTCCATTCCATTCCATTCCATTCCATTCCATTCCATTCTACTGGTGTCCATTCCATTCCATTCCATTCCATTCCATTCCATTCCATTCCATTCCTTTCCATTCCATTGCATTCCATTGCATTCCATTCCATTCCATTCCATTCCATTCCATTCCATTCCATTCCATTCCACTCCACTCTACTCCACTCCACTCCATTCCACTCCACTCCACTCCGGTACATTCCATTCCATTCCATTCCATTCCATTCCATTCCATTCCGTGCTTCTCGGGTACATTCCGTTCCGTTCCATTCCATTCCATTCCATTCCATTCCGTTCCAGTGCACTCTACTCCACTCCACTCCACTCCACTCCACTCCGGTACATTCCATTCCATTCCATTCCATTCCATTCCATTCCATTTCCATTCCCCTTCCATTTCCATTCCCGATCCATTTCCATTCCCGTTCCATTTCCATTCCCGTTCCATTTCCATTCCCGTTCCATTACCATTCCCGTTCCATTTCCGTTCCCGTTCCGTTTCCGTTCCCGTTCCATTTCCGTTCTCGTTCCGTTTCCGTTCCCGTTCCATTTCCATTCCCGTTCCATTTCCGTTCCCGTTCCATTTCCATTCCCGTTCCATTTCCATTCCCTTTCCATTTCCATTTCATTCCATTCCGTTCTGCTCGGGTACATTCCATTCCATTCCATTGCATTCCATTCCGTTCTGCTCCTGTCCATTCCATTCCATTCCATTCCGTTCCATTCCGTTCTACTCGGGTAGATTCCATTCCATTCCATTCCATTCCATTCCATTCCATTCCATTCCATTCCTTTCCATTCTACTGGTGTCCATTCCATTCCATTCCATTCCATTCCATTCCATTCCACTCCATTCCATTGCATTCCATTCCATTCCATTCCATTCCGTGCCGTTCTACTCGGTTACATTCCATTCAATTCCATTCCATTCCGTTCTACTCGGGTAGATTCCATTCCATTCCATTCCATTCCTTTCCATTCCATTGCATTCCATTGCATTGCATTGCACTCAATTCCATTCCATTCCATTCCATTCCATTCCATTCCATTCCATTCCATTCCGTTCCTTTCAACTCGGTTACATTCCATTCAATTACATTCCATTCCGTTCTACTCGGTTACATTCCATTCCATTCCATTCCATTCCATTCCATTCCAATCCATTCCATTCCATTCCATTCCGTTCTACTCGGGTACATTCCATTCCATTCCATTCCATTCCATTCCATTCCATTCCATTCCATTCCATTCCATTCCATTCCATTCCGGTCTACTTTGGTACATTCCATTCCATTCCATTCCATTCCATTCCATTCCATTCCATTCCATTCCATTCCATTCCATTCCATTCCATTCCATTCCATTCCGTTCTACTCAGGTTGATTCCATTCTATTCCATTCCATTCCATTCCATTCCATTACATTCCATTCCATTCGATTCCATTCCATTCCATTCCATTGAATTCCATTCCATTCCATTCCATTCCATGGAATTCCATTCCATTCCATTCCATTCCATTCCATTCCATTCCATTCCATTCCATTCCATTGAATTCCATTCCATTCCATTCCATTCCATTCCATTGAATTCCATTCCGTTCCATTCCATTCCATTGAATTCCATTCCATTCCATTCCATTCCATTCCATTCCACTCCATCCCATTCAATTCCATTCCATTCCATTCCATTCCATTCCATCCCATTCCATTCCATTCCATTCCATTCCGTTCTACTCGGGTTGATTCCATTCTATTCCATTCCATTCCATTCGATCCCATTTGATTCCATTCGATTCCATTCAATTCCATTCGATTCCATTCCATTCCACTCCATTCCATTCCATTGAATTCCATTCCATTCCATTCCATTCCATTCCATTCCATTCCATGGAATTCCATTCCATTCCATTCCATTCCATTCCATAGAATTCCATTCCATTCCATTCCATTCCACTGAATTCCGTTCCATTCCATTCCATTCCGTTCCGTTCCGTTCCGTTCCGTTCCGTTGCGTTCCGTTCCGTTCCGTTGTGTTCCGTTCCGTTCTACTCGGGTTGATTCCATTCTATTCCATTCCATTCCAATCCATTCCATTCCATTCCATTGAATTCCATTCCATTCCATTCCATTCCATTCCATTCCATTGAATTCCATTCCATTGAATTCCATTCCATTCCATTCCATTCCATTCCATTCCATTGAATTCCATTCCATTCCATTCCATTCCATGGAATTCCGTTCCATTCCATTCCATTCCGTTCCGTTCCGTCCCGTTCCGTTCCGTTCCGTTCCGTTGCGTTCCGTTCCGTTCTACTCGGGTTGATTCCATTCTATTCCATTCCATTCCATTCGATTCCATTCGATTCCATTCGATTCCACTCCATTCCATTCCATAGAATTCCATTCTATTCCATTCCATTCCATTGAATTCCATTCCATTCCATTCCATTCCATTCCATTCCATTCCATTCCATTCCATTCTACTGGTGTCCATTCCATTCCATTCCATTCCATTCCATTCCATTCCATTCCTTTCCATTCCATTGCATTCCATTGCATTCAATTCCATTCCGTTCCATTCCATTCCATTCCATTCCATTCCACTCCACTCCACTCCACTCCACTCCGGTACATTCCATTCCATTCCATTCCATTCCATTCCGTGCTTCTCGGGTACATTCCGTTCCGTTCCATTCCATTCCATTCCATTCCATTCCGTTCCAGTGCACTCTACTCCACTCCACTCCACTCCACTCCACTCCGGTACATTCCATTCCATTCCATTCCATTCCATTCCATTCCATTTCCATTCCCATTCCATTTCCATTCCCGTTCCATTTCCATTCCCGTTTCTTTTCCATTCCCGTTCCATTTCCATTCCAGTTCCATTACCATTCCTGTTCCATTTCCATTCCCGATCCATTTCCATTCCCGATCCATTTCCATTACCGTTCCTTTTCCATTCCCGTTCCATTTCCATTCCCGTTCCGTTACCATTCCCGTTCCATTTCCGTTCCCGTTCCGTTTCCGTTCCCGTTCCATTTCCGTTCTCGTTCCGTTTCCGTTCCCGTTCCATTTCCGTTCCCGTTCCATTTGCGTTCCCGTTCCATTTCCATTCCCGTTCCATTTCCATTCCCTTTCCATTTCCATTTCATTCCATTCCATTCTGCTCGGGTACATTCCATTCCATTCCATTGCATTGCATTCCGTTCTGCTCCTGTCCATTCCATTCCATTCCATTCCGTTCCATTCCGTTCTACTCGGGTAGATTCCATTCCATTCCATTCCATTCCATTCCATTCCATTCCATTCCATTCCATTCCATTCCATTCCATTCTACTGGTGTCCATTCCATTCCATTCCATTCCATTCCATTCTATTCCATTCCATTCCATTCCATTCCATTGCATTCCATTCCATTCCATTCCATTCCATTCCGTTCCGTTCTACTCGGTTACATTCCATTCAATTCCATTCCATTCCGTTCTACTCGGGTAGATTCCATTCCATTCCATTCCATTCCTTTCCATTCCATTGCATTCCATTGCATTGCATTGCACTCGATTCCATTCCATTCCATTCCATTCCATTCCATTCCATTCCATTCCGTTCCGTTCAACTCGGTTACATTCCATTCAATTACATTCCATTCCGTTCTACTCGGTTACATTCCATTCCATTCCATTCCATTCCATTCCAATCCATTCCATTCCATTCCATTCCGTTCTACTCGGGTACATTCCATTCCATTCCATTCCATTCCATTCCATTCCATTCCATTCCATTCCGTTCTACTTTGGTACATTCCATTCCATTCCATTCCATTCCATTCCATTCCATTCCATTACATTACATTCCATTCCATTCCATTCCGTTCTACTCGGGTTGATTCCATTCTATTCCATTCCATTCCATTCCATTCCATTCCATTCCATTCCATTCCATTCCATTCGATTCCATTCCATTCCATTCCATTGAATTCCATTCCATTCCATTCCATTCCATGGAATTCCATTCCATTCCATTCCATTCCATTCCATTCCATTCCATTGAATTCCATTCCATTCCATTCCATTCCATTCCATAGAATTCCATTCCGTTCCATTCCATTCCATTGAATTCCATTCCATTCCATTCCATTCCATTCCATTCCATTCCATTCCATTCCATTCCATTGAATTCCATTCCATTCCATTCCATTCCATTCCATTCCATTCCATCCCATTCCATTCCATTCCATTCCATTCCGTTCTACTCGGGTTGATTCCATTCTATTCCATTCCATTCCATTCGATCCCATTTGATTCCATTCGATTCCATTCAATTCCATTCGATTCCATTCCATTCCACTCCATTCCATTCCATAGAATTCCATTCCATTCCATTCCATTCCATTCCATTGAATTCCATTCCATTCCAGTCCATTCCATTGAATTCCATTCCATTCCATTCCATTCCATTGAATTCCATTCCATTCCATTCCATTCCATTCCATTCCATTCCATTCCATTCTACTGGTGTCCATTCCATTCCATTCCATTCCATTCCATTCCATTCCATTCCATTCCATTCCTTTCCATTCCATTGCATTCCATTGCATTCCATTCCATTCCATTCCATTCCATTCCATTCCATTCCACTCCACTCCACTCCACTCCACTCCATTCCACTCCACTCCACTCCGGTATATTCCATTCCATTCCGTGCTTCTCGGGTACATTCCGTTCCGTTCCATTCCATTCCATTCCATTCCATTCCGTTCCAGTGCACTCTACTCCACTCCACTCCACTCCACTCCACTCCGGTACATTCCATTCCATTCCATTCCATTCCATTCCATTCCATTCCATTCCATTCCATTCCGTGCTTCTCGGGTACATTCCGTTCCGTTCCATTCCATTCCATTCCATTCCATTCCGTTCCAGTGCACTCTACTCCACTCCACTCCACTCCACTCCACTCCGGTACATTCCATTCCATTCCATTCCATTCCATTCCATTCCATTCCATTTCCATTCCCATTCCATTTCCATTCCCGTTCCATTTCCATTCCAGTTCCATTACCATTCCCGTTCCATTTCCATTCCCGATCCATTTCCATTCCCGTTCCTTTTCCATTCCCGTTCCATTTCCATTCCCGTTCCATTACCATTCCCGTTCCATTTCCGTTCCCGTTCCGTTACCGTTCCCGTTCCATTTCCGTTCTCGTTCCGTTTCCGTTCCCGTTCCATTTCCATTCCCGTTCCGTTTCCGTTCCCGTTCCATTTCCATTCCCGTTCCATTTCCGTTCCCGTTCCATTTTCATTCCCGTTCCATTTCCATTCCCTTTCCATTTCCATTTCATTCCATTCCGTTCTGCTCGGGTACATTCCATTCCATTCCATTGCATTCCATTCCGTTCTGCTCCTGTCCATTCCATTCCATTCCATTCCGTTCCATTCCGTTCTACTCGGGTAGATTCCATTCCATTCCATTCCATTCCATTCCATTCCATTCCATTCCATTCCATTCCATTCCATTCCATTCTACTGGTGTCCATTCCATTCCATTCCATTCCATTCCATTCCATTCCATTCCATTCCATTCCGTTCCGTTCTACTCGGTTACATTCCATTCAATTCCATTCCATTCCGTTCTACTCGGGTAGATTCCATTCCATTCCATTCCATTCCATTCCATTCCATTCCATTCCATTCCGTTCCGTTCAACTCGGTTACATTCCATTCAATTACATTCCATTCCGTTCTACTCGGTTACATTCCATTCCATTCCATTCCATTCCATTCCAATCCATTCCATTCCATTCCATTCCATTCCATTCCATTCCATTCCAATCCATTCCATTCCATTCCATTCCGTTCTACTCGGGTACATTCCATTCCATTCCATTCCATTCCATTCCATTCCATTCCATTCCATTCCGTTCTACTTTGGTACATTCCATTCCATTCGATTCCATTCCATTCCATTCCATTACATTCCATTCCATTCCATTCCGTTGTACTCAGGTTGATTCCATTCTATTCCATTCCATTCCATTCCATTCCATTCCATTCCATTCCATTCCATTCCATTCCATTGAATTCCATTCCATTCCATTCCATTCCATTCCATTCCATTCCATTGAATTCCATTCCATTCCATTCCATTCCATTCCATTGAATTCCATTCCGTTCCATTCCATTCCATTGAATTCCATTCCATTCCATTCCATTCCATTCCATTCCATTCCATTCCATTCCATTGAATTCCATTCCATTCCATTCCATTCCATTCCATCCCATCCCATTCCATTCCATTCCATTCCATTCCGTTCTACTCGGGTTGATTCCATTCTATTCCATTCCATTCCATTCGATCCCATTTGATTCCATTCGATTCCATTCAA
>NC_073240.2:10440000-10445000 GCF_029281585.2 Gorilla gorilla gorilla | reverse complement strand
GGGTTGATTCCATTCTATTCCATTCCATTCCAATCCATTCCATTCCATTCCATTCCATTCCATTCCATTCCATTGAATTCCATTCCATTCCATTCCATTCCATTCCATTCCATTCCATTGAATTCCATTCCATTCCATTCCATTCCATGGAATTCCATTGCATTCCATTCCATTCCATTCCATAGAATTCCATTCCATTCCATTCCATTCCATAGAATTCCGTTCCATTCCATTCCATTCCGTTCCGTTCCGTCCCGTTCCGTTCCGTTCCGTTCCGTTGCGTTCCGTTTCGTTCTACTCGGGTTGATTCCATTCTATTCCTTTCCATTCCATTCGATTCCATTCGATTCCATTCGATTCCACTCCATTCCATTCCATAGAATTCCATTCCATTCCATTCCATTCCATTCCATTGAATTCCATTCCATTCCATTCCATTCCATTCCATTCCATTCCATTCCATTCCATTCTACTGGTGTCCATTCCATTCCATTCCATTCCATTCCTTTCCATTCCATTGCATTCCATTGCATTCCATTCCATTCCATTCCATTCCATTCCATTCCATTCCATTCCATTCCACTCCACTCCACTCCACTCCACTCCATTCCACTCCACTCCACTCCGGTACATTCCATTCCATTCCATTCCATTCCATTCCATTCCGTGCTTCTCGGGTACATTCCGTTCCGTTCCATTCCATTCCATTCCATTCCATTCCGTTCCAGTGCACTCTACTCCACTCCACTCCACTCCACTCCACTCCGGTACATTCCATTCCATTCCATTCCATTCCATTCCATTCCATTTCCATTCCCATTCCATTTCCATTCCCGTTCCATTTCCATTCCCGTTTCTTTTCCATTCCCGTTCCATTTCCATTCCAGTTCCATTACCATTCCCGTTCCATTTCCATTCCCGATCCATTTCCATTCCCGTTCCATTTCCATTCCCGTTCCATTTCCATTCCCGTTCCATTACCATTCCCGTTCCATTTCCGTTCCCGTTCCGTTTCCGTTCCCGTTCCATTTCCGTTCTCGTTCCGTTTCCGTTCCCGTTCCATTTCCATTCCCGTTCCATTTCCGTTCCCGTTCCATTTCCATTCCCGTTCCATTTCCATTCCCTTTCAATTTCCATTTCATTCCATTCCGTTCTGCTCGGGTACATTCCATTCCATTCCATTGCATTCCATTCCGTTCTGCTCCTGTCCATTCCATTCCATTCCATTCCGTTCCATTCCGTTCTACTCGGGTAGATTCCATTCCATTCCATTCCATTCCATTCCATTCCATTCCATTCCATTCCATTCAACTGGTGTCCATTCCATTCCATTCCATTCCATTCCATTCCATTCCATTCCATTCCATTCCATTGCATTCCATTCCATTCCATTCCATTCCGTTCCGTTCTACTCGGTTACATTCCATTCAATTCCATTCCATTCCGTTCTACTCGGGTAGATTCCATTCCATTCCATTCCATTCCTTTCCATTCCATTGCATTCCATTGCATTGCATTGCACTCAATTCCATTCCATTCCATTCCATTCCATTCCATTCCATTCCATTCCATTCCGTTCCGTTCAACTCGGTTACATTCCATTCAATTACATTCCATTCCGTTCTACTCGGTTACATTCCATTCCATTCCATTCCATTCCATTCCAATCCATTCCATTCAATTCCATTCCGTTCTACTCGCGTACATTCCATTCCATTCCATTCCATTCCATTCCATACCATTCCATTCCATTCCGTTCTACTTTGGTACATTCCATTCCATTCCATTCCATTCCATTCCATTCCATTCCATTCCATTCCATTCCATTCCGTTCCGTTCCATTCCATTCCATTACATTCCATTCCATTCCATTCCGTTCTACTCAGGTTGATTCCATTCTATTCCATTCCATTCCATTCCATTCCATTCCGTTTCATTCCATTCGATTCCTTTCCATTCCATTCCATTGAATTCCATTCCATTCCATTCCATTCCATGGAATTCCATTCCATTCCATTCCATTCCATTCCATTCCATTCCATTCCATTCCATTCCATTCCATTCCGTTCTACTCAGGTTGATTCCATTCTATTCCATTCCATTCCATTCCATTCCATTCCATTTCATTCCATTCGATTCCATTCCATTCCATTCCATGGAATTCCATTCCATTCCATTCCATTCCATGGAATTCCATTCCATTCCATTCCATTCCATGGAATTCCATTCCATTCCATTCCATTCCATGGAATTCCATTCCATTCCATTCCATTCCATTCCATTCCATTCCATTGAATTCCATTCCGTTCCATTCCATTCCATTGAATTCCATTCCATTCCATTCCATTCCATTCCATTCCATTCCATTCCATCCCATTCCATTCCATTCCATTCCATTCCATTCCATTCCATCCCATTCCATTCCATTCCATTCCATTCCGTTCTACTCGGGTTGATTCCATTCTATTCCATTCCATTCCATTCGATCCCATTTGGTTCCATTCGATTCCATTCAATTCCATTCGATTCCATTCCATTCCACTCCATTCCATTCGATTCCATTCGATTCCATTCGATTCCACTCCATTCCATTCCATAGAATTCCATTCCATAGAATTCCATTCCATTCCATTCCATTCCACTGAATTCCGTTCCATTCCATTCCATTCCGTTCCGTTCCGTTCCGTTCCGTTCCGTTGCGTTCCGTTCCGTTCCGTTGTGTTCCGTTCCGTTCTACTTGGGTTGATTCCATTCTATTCCATTCCATTCCAATCCATTCCATTCTATTCCATTGAATTCCATTCCATTCCATTCCATTCCATTCCATTCCATTCCATTCTACTGGTGTCCATTCCATTCCATTCCATTCCATTCCATTCCATTCCATTCCATTCCATTCCTTTCCATTCCATTGCATTCCATTGCATTCCATTCCATTCCATTCCATTCCATTCCATTCCATTCCACTCCACTCCACTCCACTCCACTCCATTCCACTCCACTCCACTCCGGTACATTCCATTCCATTCCGTGCTTCTCGGGTACATTCCGTTCCGTTCCATTCCATTCCATTCCATTCCATTCCGTTCCAGTGCACTCTACTCCACTCCACTCCACTCCACTCCACTCCGGTACATTCCATTCCATTCCATTCCATTCCATTCCATTCCATTCCATTCCATTCCATTCCGTGCTTCTCGGGTACATTCCGTTCCGTTCCATTCCATTCCATTCCATTCCATTCCGTTCCAGTGCACTCTACTCCACTCCACTCCACTCCACTCCACTCCGGTACATTCCATTCCATTCCATTCCATTCCATTCCATTCCATTCCATTTCCATTCCCATTCCATTTCCATTCCCGTTCCATTTCCATTCCAGTTCCATTACCATTCCCGTTCCATTTCCATTCCCGATCCATTTCCATTCCCGTTCCTTTTCCATTCCCGTTCCATTTCCATTCCCGTTCCATTACCATTCCCGTTCCATTTCCGTTCCCGTTCCGTTTCCGTTCCCGTTCCATTTCCGTTCTCGTTCCGTTTCCTTTCCCGTTCCATTTCCATTCCCGTTCCGTTTCCGTTCCCGTTCCATTTCCATTCCCGTTCCATTTCCGTTCCCGTTCCATTTTCATTCCCGTTCCATTTCCATTCCCTTTCCATTTCCATTTCATTCCATTCCGTTCTGCTCGGGTACATTCCATTCCATTCCATTGCATTCCATTCCGTTCTGCTCCTGTCCATTCCATTCCATTCCATTCCGTTCCATTCCGTTCTACTCGGGTAGATTCCATTCCATTCCATTCCATTCCATTCCATTCCATTCCATTCCATTCCATTCCATTCCATTCTACTGGTGTCCATTCCATTCCATTCCATTCCATTCCATTCCATTCCATTCCATTCCATTCCGTTCCGTTCTACTCGGTTACATTCCATTCAATTCCATTCCATTCCGTTCTACTCGGGTAGATTCCATTCCATTCCATTCCATTCCATTCCATTCCATTCCATTCCGTTCCGTTCAACTCGGTTACATTCCATTCAATTACATTCCATTCCGTTCTACTCGGTTACATTCCATTCCATTCCATTCCATTCCATTCCAATCCATTCCATTCCATTCCATTCCATTCCATTCCATTCCAATCCATTCCATTCCATTCCATTCCGTTCTACTCGGGTACATTCCATTCCATTCCATTCCATTCCATTCCATTCCATTCCATTCCATTCCATTCCGTTCTACTTTGGTACATTCCATTCCATTCGATTCCATTCCATTCCATTCCATTACATTCCATTCCATTCCATTCCGTTGTACTCAGGTTGATTCCATTCTATTCCATTCCATTCCATTCCATTCCATTCCATTCCATTCCATTCCATTCCATTCCATTGAATTCCATTCCATTCCATTCCATTCCATTCCATTCCATTCCATTGAATTCCATTCCATTCCATTCCATTCCATTCCATTGAATTCCATTCCGTTCCATTCCATTCCATTGAATTCCATTCCATTCCATTCCATTCCATTCCATTCCATTCCATTCCATTCCATTGAATTCCATTCCATTCCATTCCATTCCATTCCATCCCATCCCATTCCATTCCATTCCATTCCATTCCGTTCTACTCGGGTTGATTCCATTCTATTCCATTCCATTCCATTCGATCCCATTTGATTCCATTCGATTCCATTCAATTCCATTCGATTCCATTCCATTCCACTCCATTCCATTCCATTGAATTCCATTCCATTCCATTCCATTCCATTCCATTCCATTCCATGGAATTCCATTCCATTCCATTCCATGGAATTCCATTCCATTCCATTCCATTCCATGGAATTCCATTCCATTCCATTCCATTCCATGGAATTCCATTCCATTCCATTCCATTCCATTCCATAGAATTCCATTCCATTCCATTCCATTCCACTGAATTCCGTTCCATTCCATTCCATTCCGTTCCGTTCCGTTCCGTTCCGTTGCGTTCCG